>NC_085010.1:6726379-6811379 GCF_963854185.1 Sardina pilchardus | reverse complement strand
TAGCACCTGAGGGGAATAAGTCTCATATATTTCTGGCAAGGCTCTAGAGTTAGAAAATAAGTAGTAGCATTGCATTGGTGGTTTAGTTTAACTTTATGTGTTCTACATTGCCCTGTTTATGTCTATTACTGTATATGCTTATGCATATTATATTATGATACACATCATAGCTAACTAACTGACACATGTTCCCACAAAACTCCAACAACTTCATAAGCCATCAGCTAATACAATTTGCAATCATTTGTATACGCTTCATGTACAGAAATCTTAACACTGGAAGACTCATTTACATATTTACATTTCCAAGGAGATAACTTCATGTAAATAATCAGCTGTGGGAGTTTTGTGGAGATTAGTTAAATAGATAGAATAGATCAAAGATATTCCTCCAGACATACAATGGCCATAAAAAAGCTGAAATAAACTTAAAAAGCTATCCCCAATGCTATTTTCTAGTTCTAGGGTGCAACATCTAATTATTATGAGACTTATTCCCATTGGGTCTGGCTAAAGGACTGATAGGATTACAGTGAAAGAGAGAGATAGAGAGAGACTAAGAGAGATAGAGCAAAGGAGAGAGAGAGGTAGTGGAAGACACTGAGGTAAAATAGAGGAGTAGTCATGGGACTGGGGTGTGTCTGTGCGTGTGTGTGTGTGCATGTGTTTGTCTGTGATTGGTTTGTGTGTATGTATATGTGTGTGTGTGTGTGTGTGTGTGTGTGTGTGTGTGTGTTTATCTGTGACTGGGGTGTGTGTGTGTGTGTGTGTACAGGTGTTTGTTTTGGTGCAGTTCTAGGCCAACAGTCTCAGACAGTTCCTGAGATATTCCCTCTAGACAGGTCTCCTGGTGCGCGCCATGCTTAGGGGATGTCAAAAACAGATGCAGACACACACACACACACACAAACACACACACAAACTCATGTTCTCAGTAGGTGGGTTTAAGTCAGAGGCAGAGAAGTGTGGCATACAGGACAGGCTTTCCAGTAAGTACCTGCAGTACAAGCCATGTGTGACTGTTTGCGTGTGTGTGTGTGTGTGTGAGAGAGACAGAGAGAGAGAGAGAACGTGTGTGTGTGTGTGTGTGTGTGTGTGAGAGAGAGAGAGAGCTAGCCAGAAAGTGGCTTGACTCATGCTATGCTATTGTACTCTCTGTGTGCATGCTTGTGCACATGTGGATGGATTGATGGATGGATGGAATGACTGATTGAGGGATGGATGAGAGAGCAGAGAAAGGAAGGAGGCTAAGAGAAGAAGGAAGAGGAGTAGTTGATAGAAAAGGAGAGAAGAGGGGAGGAGAGGACAGGGAACAATATAATACAGTGGGTACGGGTTGAGAATGCACCTTCTCCCGCGGGACTCCCGAAGAGATCCCGCAGGCCGTCAAGCCGATTTTTTTCGAGGCTAAGGCAATGTACCCAAACAACCACCAGGTGGCAGAAAGTTTCATCCCGCATTTCAAAATGATGAAGATCGCATATCCGTCAATAGTCGACTCCTTAATCTCATTTAATCATTACAATGAAGGTGATGACTGGCGAAATTATTCAAACGACGTTTCAATGAACCATTGTTGAAATGAATGAAAATGGTTATAGAAAATCGCCTACAGCCTAACGCCGACACAGCTGATTCTTTGATTGATTCTAAGCTGTTTTGATGTAGGGGATGGGTAAACTGGCGCGCTACAAACATGCTACCAATCAAATGTAATATTAGTAGGACTAGCCTACTTAGACACTTTAGTCATAGGCAACGTTGCCATGTTAATTTGGGCTAGAAGTGCTTGCTTGTGGTGGCGCTCCTGTCCGCTGCTTCTCCCGAATTGTGTGGCAAATTTGTCAGCAATCAGCTTAAATGTCAAATCATATTTATTTCTCTTTGTCGCCATGGTATTGGGGGAAACGCGGAGAAACGAGATGGTCAGTGTATTTTTTCTTTGCGTTTCGTTATAAGAAATATATAAGTAATAGTTAGTCTTCTTCCGTATTGAACAGATACGGGACGCTCTTTGTTCCGTATTTTAAGGAACTACTCAATGCACACACACTACAATGAAAAACACACAAAGAAATCACTAAACATATAGCCTACAACCTAATGACACTTTAATGCAGCGTTTCTCAAACTATGGGCCGCGAAACGTGGAGACTGCTGCTGGTCCGCGAGACATGGAGTGAAATTAGGTCCGGTGATCTGATAATTTGCTGCGCAATTGACCAAGCGGACCGACAGAAAAAGAAAGCAAACGTTGCTGCGGAAATGCTTGCTAATTTGATGTGTTTAAACATAGAGCCATACAATTAGGTGTGTCTGTTATTATTACAATTTTCGAGCATAACTGCGTGTCCATAGCTCAGTGACAGGTGTTAATAGCCTTGCCATAAGCACTGCTGCAGGTGCTTCTTTTATTATGCGGTTAGAGCATAAGCGCTTACTCATATAGACTATAACTCAGGGACAGGTGCAAAACCACCAACTGGGATGGATCGAAGGGCAAGCAAGCACTGCCACACAACGTGTCAACACTAAACAGAAAGTTTCCTACGATGGGGAGAAGTGGCCGCAAGGACTGCATCGATAAGATCAACGAATAGGCTACAGTAATGTTTGACATATCCCCACTCGGCGGTAGGCCTAGGCCTATTTAACTTTTTTTTTTTTCAAACAATGTGCCATTCCGACATGAGGTCATTAATAGGCTATTAATGTCATAACTATAGGCTATCATTAGGCTTACTGTGCATGGCTGTAGGCAGCTATGTTTAGAGCGAACGTTTCAACTATGTTTGCCATGGACAAAAACACTCAAATAAAACAATAGCCTAACAAATAACTGCATGCGTAATGGACACGGCTCTATATCCTAAATAATTTTCGAGGTTCGCCATTTGGTAATATGACCTATCCTTACTGACAATAATTTAGATTGAGCACAACTAAAGTTGCACGAAGGCAAAATACAGTCCTAAAAGCCTATTCTATATAGCCTGGCCAATATTGTAGATGTGCAAAAGCAGCATTTGCGTGCGTGCTTGCCGGTGAGGTGTAGCCTACAAAAATGAGCATAACATCTGATTATTAAAGTATGGCTATAGGATATAGGCTAGAGAAGAGTGGGTTTAAATTTCAAGTGTAGTAAAAACGTTTGTGCACATCCCCGGTCAAGGTGCAGAACAAGACTAGGCTAAATCATAAAAAAATGGAAAAAGGTTCGCACACTTGAAATCCTTCTTTTTTGATTTTATTTTATTTTCTTTATCACAAAGGAATGACGTTTCGACCGTGTGGTCTTCTTCAGATTAAAATTCAAGTACGTGCGCTATTTAACCCCTCGAGACCGACTGCAGTCTGCTGACACAGCCAGACGACTCTCCCAACCCATTCATTCGTTTTGGCCGATATAACCCATTCATTCGTTTTGTGCGTATATAGATTCCTGCATGCTGCATTACCGTGACCCTTAGCCTACCTTGTGGATGATTTTTTCTCATTGGAATACAGCAGGACAGAATGCCTTTTATCTAACAAACGCAAAAGCTGAGATTGTTGCAAGGACTAGGCTACTCAACAAACTTGTTTTTCGTTTCTGGGAGATCTCGTTATCGTTTTGGATTGTCGGATTTTTATACTTATTGTTTGGACTTATGGACAATGAACTTTGAGGGGTGGTTGTTAGTGCTTTACAAAGCTTTGTGTTAATAAGTGTCGGTCCTCCTATCCTTCAGCTCACTGCGCGATGCAGTTGCGCATAGTGGCCACGAAGTCATTAACTGTTTATGACACAATACATGATATTTGTGTTTTTCGTTTATTAGATTTAATGCATGTTTGAAATGTAAACAGGCCTTCAGTCCGTTAACTTAAGGCCTTCTTTTGCATGGGGTTGCTCGCATGTAACCTAGGCTATTATGTGCGTAGTGGCTGCATACTCTTTATTATAATAAGAGGCAAATTGTTACAGGACAACTTAAACTGACTTCCCCAATGCTTCCCCGCAGCACATTACATTTTAATATAGGCTAATATAGGATGAACAAAGTCTATGCTTGCTATATTAAATCCAGTAGCCTAATAATTCTATGTGCCACGTCTTTTCACGATTTCGCAAGTGATGTAGTAGGCTTTAAACATCGACAAACGTCTGTGAGACTACCCATTTCATGAAGAGCAATTGTCTTGTGCGATCATTCCCCCTCCCCCACACTTGTCTAACCAGTTCACTAGACATTATAGCCTACCTATATGCGGCATTGAGGACGATTGCCCCCCTTCCCCCTCTCTCTAGACAGACACTTCCTGACACTAGGGCTCGGGATCATGACATCAAAACTTCGCGGGCACAGCCACATTGGCAGCTTCACTCCTTAGTTTACTATGGATTACTATGGATTTACTCCCGCCTTTTAGTGTGTTCCTGTTACTTAGTTTTTGCCTTCTTGGTAGTATGTTGCTGTGTAGTGGGGTGTAACAGTGCAACCCACGATCGCACGAGGAAAAGAATAAATCGCTACTATATTTCTGCTTCTTGTCTTGTGCATCTGAATGAATGGATATTACGTTCAGTGCGCTACCAAAGGGCGGCGATATTCCTAGAATGCAAGGCGTGTGCCCGAGTCCTATTATGTAAATGTAAAATGTGTGTGTGTGTGTGTGTGTGTGTGTGTGTGTGTGTGTGTGTGTGTGTGTGTGTGTGTGTGTGTGTGTGTGTGTGTGTGTGTGTGTGTGTGTGTGTGTGTGTGTGCGCTGAACCACGAATTCACATATTAACTTTTCTTTTCAGCAGACATCGCAATCATAAAAAAATCGCAAAACGTTTTAATAAAATAAAGCCTCTTGTCTTAATGAGTTCCGGAGGTTCGTAGAGTGAGTTTTGAACCCCGGTCGCTGACGTATGATTATGATGCTTCAACCAGTTACGCCACAGTTCGAGTGTCAATCTCTTCGCACTCAGCCAACAAATCTAAAGGATTCAGTCAGTCGAGTTCATTTATTCGCGGCATGCACTTGAAACGCCGATCAAAAGTTCTGACATGTTAAACTGACGTTAGTCATTAATTCACCACATGATAAAATGCTGTTATATTGACGCACAGTAGCCCACGGTAGTCTATGTCTATCTCTGAATCAACATGAACATGCATACCGAGATCCATATATTCTAAGTTGCTAGAAACTTCTTTTGCGGAGCTAGGCCTACTAGTCGATGGTTAATGAATCACCCTCACTGCCCTATCGCATATCTGACCATCCATTGTTACAATGTTACAAAATGCGCGATCTTCTCCATGCATGTAGCCTACGGTTATAAGTAAAGTGACATGATAGGCATGTAGGCCTATTAAAGATATTTCTGTTAAATACATTTTATTTTCAGTTGTCAAAAGTGGTGGGGACAAAATCTGTGATAAAGTGCTGGGTAAGCTACCCAGCGTCGCCGGTTAAAATGAACATGCCTCCGTTTTAAAATAGCCTATAGGCCTACACATTTCTAAGTATTCCTTGCATAAATGTAGCCTAAATGTCTATCTTGTCCATCTCTTTCGTCTTCGCCTTGACAATAATAGCCTATTCACGGAAATGCGGTCTTGTAACCGTAATGAATTAATGAATTAATCTAAGGTTGCCTATATCGAGTCTTTCAGGTTGAATTGAAGGCTTCTAAAACCATTTTCATTAACTTCAACAATGGTTTATTGAAACGTCGTTTGATTATAATTTCGCCAGTCATCACCTTCATTTTAATGATTAAATGAGACGGATATGCGGAGCATTTCTCTCCCTCTCCATTGACCAAAACGTTGCTCTGGCATCTCTGCTGGACTGACTGAGTTATAGGCTACGTCGAGTGAGAGAGCCAGCTGTGCGGTACGCTGTAAAACATTCGAAAACTCTGAAACTGCAATCTGACATGCCGAGCGTGATGTCTCTGTTCTCCGCTTGTCGCCAGCGCGGTGTCTTCGGGTTTTTCCGTGTTTTCCGGTATGAGCCGAACCTTCATTTTATTAAGGCGGTCTTATGTTGCCCCCTTGCGGTTGCAGTTTTAATTAAAGTCCCGATGCTTCGGGAGTCCCGATGTGCGGGAAAGAAAGGAGCATTCTCAACCCGTACCATCTGTAGGAGGAGGAGGAGAGAGGGTAAGGTAAGGACAAGTGGATATGGTATTGCAGGGATGAGTGTGGTCTCAGAGGGGGAGTGGAGAGGTGGAGAAGAGAGGGGAAGACAGGAGGAGAGGAGAGGAGCAGAGGAGTGGAGAGGTGGAAAACAGTGGAGGAGTGGAGAGGTGGATGTGGTGTGACAGTGAGTGTTCCTGTCTCTGACAGCCAAACTCCAGGAGCAGCTCAATCTCACCTGTCTGGCCCACAGTAGCACATACACACGCACACACACACACATAGGGACACACCCACTCACACTTATTCAGTGTGTCACACACACACACACACACACACACACACACACACACACAGGAGAAAGAGAGGACGGAGAGTGTGCCTGAGGGAGAGAGAAAAAAGAGAGAAAAGGGAAGAGAGAGATAAAGAACTAGGAAAAGAGGGAGATGGAGAGAAAGAGAGAGAGAGGTTGCAGAGAGATACAGAGAGAGAGAGACCCATAGATTTTTTTTCTTTTTTAAATTGACAGAGAGAGAAAGAAAGATGTTTTTTTTAACTCTGTGTCAGTTCTATGAGAGGCCGTGTAGGACAGAAACATGGGAATACTTGTACTTATATACTGAATCTGTATTCCCACCCCACTGAAACTCTTACACACATACACTCACTGCTATACTATACACTGAATACCTGAAAGTAGCCTACTCCACACCACTGTACACAACTCAATACCATTTTTAGAGAGAGAGAGAGAGAATGTTTATTTGTCGTCAATAAAGCCATTTAATTGAAATTGAATGGAAATTGAATTGAGAGAGAGAGAGGGAGGGGGAGAGAGAAGTGTGGGAGAGAGACTATTTCCAGTGAGAGGAGAGGGGCCGTTTTCAGTGGGGGTGAGAGATAATTTTCAGTGCGCCCGGAAGTTCGTTCAGTGCGCCTGGAAGTTCGTTTGCAAAGAGGGCAATAAAACAAGATGCAGAAATTGCTGTTGTTTCTCTTTTTTATGACTTGCCCCCGAAAGTCAGTGGGTATTGCAAACAACGATATTCTCAATGTTTTGTTAAGCATCCGGCTACCGCCGTTCATTCCGACATACCAGCACTCCGACATTGACATCCAATTGTCGTAGTGGAGGCATGTCTCTTTATGGGAGAAAGTCCCACCACTCCAAAAATTTTTTTTTTTCATGGTCGCAGTGGCGGTATTTAATTTTTTTTTCAAACAACATGCCATTCCGACATGAGGTCATTAATAGGCTATTAATGTCATAACTATATCCAATTGTGTAAAATAATAAAGATTCACATTTAAAATGTCATTGTGAAGACTTCTTGATATGGTTATGTGTCTGTTGCGTGCACGACTCGGGGAAGTGAAAGCAGTTCTACAGACATGGCAAGTTTTCTTCTCTGTCTCATCATTCGCGGACTGAGTGGAGCTAAATTAAGTTATTATCACTTTGTCTATTTTATGGCTAAGAAGGTTGTATTTGGTATCTGTGGATAGCTCTAGCTCTCCTCTTTTATCTGACATGCAAGCCGTATCTTTTTAACCACGGTTTCACGAGTAAATCAAACGAAAGCGGTAGCCGAAGCTATATGATTCTTATTTGTTTGTCACTTCGTCTGTTTCTATAACACAAAAGGATCAATGTGTTTGGTATCAATGGAAAGCTCTGTTTCTCCTCTTTCATTTGATATGCGTGTTATGTCTGTGCGATGCCTGGTCCCGGAGTAATTCAAGCGAGAGCAGTGGCTGCGTGGGTGAACGCAGAGCAATATAGACTGTAAATATGATATACTTTCATTTAAATTCATGATTGTATTTTTATTTTCATACTTGATCGTACAGACACGTGTCGTGTCTAGTCTCGTTGGAAAGCCCCGGTTCTGACCTCTTTCATGCAATATAGGTCTCATCTCGCTGTGACTAATAATCGTGGAGCAATGTAACAGAGAAGAATGGGTGTGTTTTTTGACGCACTTTGCGTCCGTCGGGCTCATATAGGTCCGTTAAATTGACGTGGGAAAAAAAATAGGATTTGTAAACTGTCGGAATGGGGGTACTAAAATGTGTCGGATTTGTCTGAATAGCGGCATGTCGGACTGGCAGGATGTCGGACTGCCGACATGTAACCAAGCATCCAACACTGTCTCGAAGGAATGCAGACAGACCCGATCGCAATGTACTTCGAGGAACTTGGGGCCCATGCACGAACAGTGCTTTCTATCACCATGTTGTCCGCCAAAATGGAGGCTTGGAGGCGAGAGAGTGTACAGCTGTTGGAGTCTTTGTGCAGGCACCTATTCGGAATTCTGTCTGTTGACCGAACAACAGAAAGGGACACAAACGTCATTGCGCCTTCAACCAACACAGGAACACCTGGTCGTCCACGCTATGACTTGACGGCGGAACAGATCAATTTATGTTTGGATCTGGGATACAGTTGGCAAGGCATCGCTTCACTTTTTCGAATTGACCGTCGTACTTTGTTTCGCCATCGACAACGCCTGCGTATACCATCACTCCAATACACCCAACTCTCCAACGATGACCTAATGTCAAACATAAGACGCATTTTGGAGAACACTCCAAACGCGGGTGAGACTTATGTGCGAGGCAGTCTGCACTCTATGAGAATCCGCGTCCAGCGTTGGAGGGTTCGGGAAGCCTTACATGTTATAGGCCCAATTGGACGATGTGTGCGTCATAGACAGGCTATTCGTCGCAGGACCTACACCGTTAGGGGGTCGAATGAGTTATGGTAGGCTATGCCCAATACTACAGTGCCCTCCAAAAGTATTAGAACACATGCTTAAAGTTAAATATAAAATCATCTTTTGGAAATGTATCTTAATGCCTTACATGAAACAATGAGGAACTATTCAACCTTTAACACTAGAAGCTCCGTGCCGTTCTGACCCACTTATACCTAGAAGCGCCGCGCCCCGGTCATTTGACCGCTTTGACGACCTACTAGAAGCGCCGTGCTGGTGTGAACTACTTAAAGCGTGGCGAGGCGGTCAAAAGACTGCTGAGTCCTAAGACTGAGAGGCTGTTACTTACACATAATGACAGCTAGATGGCGCTTCGTGCACAAATCAAATCGTTTGGTTATAACTTGGTCAGACCGTGTTGTTGGTAGTCTGTGGTTGTTTCATTATGACATACAGCACGTTTGAGTTATCTGTTCATTTATTTGTGTTGATTTGTGTTGTTTGAGGTAAAAACTCTGGAAGAGTTCTTGAACAAACCTTAAAGGAATAGTTCGGAATTTTGGACATAGGACCTCATTTCCAACTTAGTCGGGGTGATATAGGTCGGTGAAGACCATTTTCAGTGAATTTCTGCCCTTCCTTGAATTGCAGCGTTCATCTCGTGCTAACCTGGTGCCGAGATAACGCAAGTCAACGGTAACATCCAGCCTGCCACTGAAAACACTCCACAGAACACCCGAAACAAGTAATTTATAACTTCAGACTATCGATGCACATGCCTGTGTTGATAAAACAATGTTAGAAATAAAACTAACCTTGCATCGCATTGCAATAGCCTACTTTGTTCCCTGTATTGCAGTGGTGGATTGATATTGAGAAACTAGTCCCTCAAAATGTAATAAATCATTGAGTTGCAAGGTTAGTTTTATTTCTAAAATTATTCTATCAACACGGACATGTAATATCGATAATCTGTGGTTTTAATTGACTTGTCTCGGGTGTGCGGTGGAGTGAGTAAGACTGTTGTTGATGTCAGACTGATGTTACCATTGAAATGCGTTAGCAGAACCAGCGTTGGCAAAGGGGGACGCTGCAATTGAAGGAAGGGGATAAACGTGATAAAAATGGTCTTCACCGACCTACAGTATATCACCTCGGTAAAGTTGGAAATGAGGTCCTATGTCCAAAATTCCGAACTATTCCTTTAAGCAAACTTGACTTTCAACTTTTTCCATAGTATTTAATTTTTTATATTTCGTTTTTACATTTTGTATGCTACTTAGAAATGTTATTTATAGGCTATTTTAAAACAGAGGCATATGTGTTCTGTGATTAGGAGCCTGACCCGACGGGAGGGGAAGGATGAAAAATGTCGACCCAACACCGGTGTTTTTGGATCTTGAGATCCGTAACCCGCAGTTCGGGTTTGGGCAGATAATCTAAGCTCTAAAATGAATGGGTGGCTAGTTCTAATTCACTCCCCAAATTCACTTCTATTCATTTAATAGGTAGCCTATAGGCTATGTTCGCGCCGCCGAAAATGATCGGTTCTGGAACAAAGAGCCTAACCTAGTCTGTATCAATTACACAGTAGCCAGGATTTCATGCCGCATTTTACAGGCTACCGCGGCTACTTTCTAAAACAATTGTCATTCATTTAGGGAGAAGCATCTTGTAGGGTCTAGCTACCTCGGAGGGAGGGAGATAGAGAGAGCAGCTGTGCTGAGCAGGCATAGGCACGAGAAGTAGGCTAATTAAAAATGATGAGAGAATGATATTCTCTGTTTTGCGAATGAGTAGGCTATGTTTCGATGTCTGCTGAAAAAAAGCTATAGGCTTGTTGTTTCTACAATTTAAGCTAACTTCTATGAGAATTCGTGATTCAGCATTGAGACCAGTGATGGGGAAGTTACTTATAAAAAGTAACTTTTCTCGTTACTCGGTACATCTTTTAAAAAGTAACCTGTTACTTTACTTAGTTACTCTCTGAAGAAAGTAACTTATTACGTTACTCGTTATTTTTCGTTACTTTTATGTTGCTCGACTTTTGGCAGAACTGTTCCTATATGTGTTGTGGAAGTTCTACTATGAAGGACAATAGATATTTATTTCCTGCTCTTTATCAAAATGGCACAGAGCACAGCAAGTAGCCTAAATTGGGTTGTTTGTTTAAACACCACCACTAAACAACAATATCAAACATTATTGGGCTCTATGGAGCTGTTTATTTGTTTCTGATTGGCCGAGAGACGTTCCACGAGTTGAAATATCCCACGATAATCAACTCTGACTTTTCACAGCTAATAATAAATCACTCGGCGATATGTGAAGAAATTGTGAAGTTTAAATGAACTGTCACGTTGCATCCAAGCTGAAATACAGACGCTCACAACATAGTATGACGGAGCTGGATTTTAGCTAGTTGGATGGCATGTAGGCTAGTCTAAGTAAAATAGTGATGTTTCAAAGCTAAAGGAATGTCCTGACCAGATGCAATGCGAGCTAACGTTTATTAGGCTACATTGCGTGACAACGGGAGTGATAGAGCCAGAGCCCGTCTAGGCTACCTGAGGTCGGGCTCAGAGTTAGAGGTCATAAACCGATTCCCCCGAGTGAGAGCTGTGTTCATGAATACAACACTGCTACACCATCCAGTGCATCGGTAGGTAGGCTACCATTTCTTACCCCCAGAAGAAACAGACTCTCAGATAAACGCTTCGAAAGACTGCTCCTGATGAGATATAATCACGCCTTTTGTGCTGATGTGGAATAGGCCCTACTGTAGGTTGCCTGCCTCCCATGTATTAAGCCTGCCTTCACCTGATTTCTATCTGCCAAACTGGAGGGCCAGCATATTCAGTGAGCATAGCCTTTTAATTCTGAGGCCAGTACCGCCGTCATGTCATCCGGCACAAGCTTCCTTGGTACACTGCTGTCATATGCATTATGGTTCCCCATTGACTCCCATTGATTCTGACTGACCATTTAGAAGGAAAACCTCAATTATGTGCTGAAACAAACGCCGCTGACATATGATAGTAACCATTTCACTTTGATAATAACCTACATTTTTGTCCGACATAATACAGCAAGAATTTCGAAATTTTATCGACGCAACGTGGAGAAACTTAAGGGAGAACAAAAACATTACATCCGTGACCGACGGTCAATGGGATTCCCCATTGACCATGGATCACGAAAAACAGCAGCCGTTATTTCTTGAATGTCAGAGTAATGACATTCTAAATGGTACCTAAATAATACACCACCATTCATAAAGTAACGAAGTATGAAAAGAAAAACACAATTCATCTCATGGATCACCCAAACGACTTTGTGTCAATTTTCAACCGCGCGGCTTTTAATATCATAATAATGGGTTTGAAATATTCCTTAACCACTAGATGGCGGCATGGCACAGCGCACTTTGATGACATCACAACCATGAAACAGGAAGTAAAGTGCTGTGACGTAGTTGCTGTGTCATGCAAAGTGCGCTGTGCCATGCCGCCATCTAGTGGTTAAGGAATATTTCACACCCATTTCTTACCGTTTTTTGAGCTGCGCCTTGACAATCTGCTTAAAGTCGTTTGGGTGATCCATGTGATAAATTGTGGGTTTTTTTTCATACTTCGTTACTTTATGAATGGTGGTGTATTCTTAAGGTACCATTTTGAATGTCATTACTCTGACATTGAAGAAATAACGGCTGCCATTTTTCGTGACCGAGGGTCAATGGGGAATTACATTGAACATGGGTCACGGGTGGAATGTTTTTGTTCTCCCTTAAGTTTCTCCACGTTGCGTCGATAAAATTTCGCAATTCTTGCTGTATTATGTCGGACAAATATGTAGGTTATTATCAAAGTGAAATGATTACTGTCATATGTCAGCGGCGTTTGTTTGAGCACATAATTGACGTTTTCCTTCGAAATGGTCAGTCAGAATCAATGGGAGTCAATGGGGAACCGTAATCCTTCTGATAAAAAGGACCAAGGAAGCTTGTGCCGGATGACGTGACGGCGGTGAGGCCAGTCCTGCATTAAGTTGTTCTTAATGTTATTGTGGCTAAAATTTGCCTCCAAGCACCAGTGGCGGTTGCTGCTCATTGGAATAGGGGAAGCTCTGATAAAAATGGTCAACTATTAAATTAATATTATTGCTGCTATATTGTTATTTGAGGGGGAAAAATATCCTAAAACAGAATAGACCAAACAGTAGCCTAATAGACGAATCCGGCGCTGGATTCGTCAGATACGTAGGGTTCTGAGACATTGCAGCTGGCTTGGTTAGATTAGAACTAAGCTTACATTTTACCAGTTCACTTTGGGGGGTTAAATATGCTATTTGGTAGCCTACTAGAATTATAGTACGTGACTATTCTACGTTCATATGCCTTGCTGTTTTATTTGGAATCTCCCATGGTGGGGAAGGCTATCAAATAGCTTGTAAAATTCAAGTAAACATTAGCAATTTAGCCAAGCAACACAGTTATTATAGCGAGCTATGTGGCTATAGCCTAAAACTTAGCCTAAATACACAACTGAAACAAATGCAAATCACGAACTCTGTAACTCCACATTACGGTTTTATTGATAGGATATGCTGTGTTCAACATGCAATAGAATTAAACATTTGAGCCTTGCCTCTTGAGTTCACCTGCCAACCCGGTTCCGTAACTTTCACGCATCTCTGAACTTGAAACCAGAGCCCGTCTCTGTTGAAACTTCCTGTGCAATCGCGAAATATGCTTGTCAATCAAAAAAAATGACGGTTCCTCCAATCATCATACAGAAGCTCGGCATCCGAGCCATCCCACTGTCCCATTCGACCCCAGAGAGGCCGGGCTTCCCTGGATATGACGATTTTGCGGCGTTTATCCAATATTCATCTAGCTTTCCCTGCACTGAGACCAGCCCACTCCGTAGTGCCATCGAAGTCCAGTGAGGCCGAGCCTCTACAGGGATTTTAATGGATCGTGTCGTCACAGCAATGTATTAGACGTGCGAAATCACGATAGATGACAAAACCTTGTTGCAAAACGAAACTATAACGATATAGCCATGAAGTTGAACACGTTTTTAGCATGTTCTAGTTGGAATATTAGGCTTGCTAATGCAGCTCATAATAGGCATTTTTTCATGCAATTTTCCGTGATATTTTAGAGGAGGCTGAGCCTCCCCTGCACTCAATGAGCAATCGCCTCTGGTGTGGAATGATAACTCGCGCGTGAGTTGTGACTGCACAAGCGCCCGGCAGATGAGTGGTATCCTAAATAAAAAGTAACGTTGCGGCGGATCGAAAAATAAACGGCGTTAGGTTACTAAATTGTTGGTAGCGTTACCTTACTTTTTCGCAGTAAAAGTATTTTCGTTAGTGTTTGTAACGCGTTACATCCAACACTGATTGAGACACACATTTTAACGATTTGAGGAGACAAGAGCTGTAGCCCACTGGTTAGAGCTTCGGCCCCTACACAATAAAAAATAGGGTGTCAATATTGCAGAGTGAATTCATATAAACCCAGATAGAGTATTTCCAACGTTGTGAAGAGTCAAACTGCTCTAACAGTGGAGTCAAAAGTAAGAGTAATATTCTGCAGATGGCCAGTGAAAAAATCAACTCTACAGCGAGATGATTACCCACCACTCTGAAGAAGACGGGAGTTTTGCTGGCAGCCGTCGTCCGGTAATTGACAAGTTTAGGTAAGTTAATACAATAATCTTGTGTTGTCAAACATGAAAATGTAATTTGTTCTAATGATTTCATGTTAAACTAATTATTCTACATTTGTATTGATGTTTGTATTTGATGTTCCAAGATTTTCTCAGTTATCTTAACCACGAGGCTATGTCAATGCAGTGTAACTTATCACCAACCAGCTAAATTAACGTAGCGAGACTTTTGATATCAGATGTGTTTAAACAAAGTTAAAGCTAAGTTGCCGTAGGCAATGCAAAAAATTTATTGTCTGAGACTTTGGTAATGAAGGCGACATGTTATTTTTAAGGATATTAGCGTGGTATCAAAACGACCTAACTAAGGGCAACGTTAAGGTGATTGGTGTCATGCTAACGTTAGTTGAATTTGAATTTGGGCTTGTCACTAGCCTAGCACACAACCTACCAAATATTTGTTTTATTTCTTGGGTGTATCATATTTGGAATATGTCTTGCAAAATGTATTGGACAGGGTTTTATAGGCAAAAATCAACCGTATCGACGATTGTAGTTAATGTTCCAAGATTTTCTCAGTTACTTATCTTCAACCATGAGGCTATGTCAATGCAGTGTCACTTTTCACCAATCACCAACCAGCTAAATTAAGGCGTTTGATATCAGATGTTTAAACAAAGTTAAAGCTATTTCTTGGGTATATCATGTTTGGAATATGTCTTGCAAAATGTATTAGACAGGGTTTTATAGGCAAAAATCAACCGTATCGACGATTGTAGTTAATGTTCCAAGATTTTCTCAGTTATACTTATCTTCAACCATGAGGCTATGTCAATGCAGTGTCACTTTTCACCAATCACCAACCAGCTAAATTAACGTAGCGAGGCCTTTGATATCAGATGTGTTTAAACAAAGTTAAAGCTATTTCTTGGGTATATCATGTTTGGAATATGTCTTGGGAAATGTATTGGACAGGGTTTTAAAGGCGAAAATCAACCATAACTTTGCGTCTAGTTAACTGCATCGAGTAGATAACTACTGTCTTGCAAGAAAGTAACCTAAGCTACAGGGGCCGGTTGCACCAACATGCTTACGCCCGGTCTTAAGCTACGTCGGTCTTAACTCAGCGTTCTAAGTCCAACCTGATAGATACGCCAGTTGCACCATCTAGGCTTAAGCAATTATTTTCGCTAAGACCGGGCGTAGTTCTTAAGACCAACATTTGAGCACTTCTCACAGTCGTTTCTACAGCGCAAACTACATTGTTATTATTCCCATGCTCGCTTGTTGGCCAGCTAGCATTCGTTTTAGGTTGACACTTCGCTATGCCAGCCTGGCAATCATTTAGAGGGGCTTTCGGTATCATTCACGAATTAAACACCTTTATTAACAGCTTATTGTACATGGGATAACCATAGGCTACACTTGGAAACATTTGAAGATGCATAGGTAAGCTATCTAACCCGCCCTACAATTATGTTTAGTGCATACAAATAAACCGTGTAAGCTAACGTTACATTAGTTAGATAATTGCCTACCCAGCTAACAATTTCTGGTTAGGAGAACGTTTTTAGAACGTTTTTTTCCTGGTTAGGAAAACGTTGCCTGAAAGTTGCGAAAGTTGCCACAAGGTTCCCCAGGAAAGTTTTCTTGACGAAAATACTACGTTTTTTTCTGGTTGTTTATTTTGGTTAGCAGAACGTTCTCCTACCCTTTAGGGAACTTTACTATATTTGGTTGCATTAACGTTCCCCTAACCTCCCAGCAACAAAGTGTAAAGGGGGAAAAAATATGTAGAATTATAGTGACATCGAGGCATGGCTCCACTGTACACTTGCCGTCTGCGGCGACAGCCTATCTGCAACCTGGGAGAGCGAACGTCTCTGATGACTAAGGCAATGACATTATACACGCATGACAATTCATTTACCATTAGCTGCTTGCTGAACTGCGACGAATACGGCTTGTTACCAAATGCTAGTGTCAGCTAAGTATTTAAATGCGGTTAGGTCTAATACTTTCTTGTCTACGGTGTCTTTTCCTATAATAAACGATTAGTCAGATCAAAACATAAGCAGAGCAGGCGCTAGCCTAACACACTGTTTCAACATTCAAAACAGGCTGTTTTTATTGCATCGTATGCCATTAAAAGTCCTCGGTTCAGAATTATGATGGATTTTGGTTTATTTTGTTTTAAATTGGGACTGGGAATTGTGGGATAGGCTGAGTGAACAGCACAGTAACATAGGCTATAACTTGGACGTGTTAATATAAAACAATTCTCCCCCGGGAACATTGTGCTGTTTAAGATGCAGTCTCAACGTTTGAGAACGAATTCATTGGAGTCCTCATCATCATATTTTCATAACAAATAAAGCTTTAAAAACATGAATGCATTTCAGGTGCCACTCTAATCGATTATGGATTAATCCAAAACTATTCGTCAGATTAGTTAGCATGAAGTCGTTGTGTGCCTGCCTGGGACTATGGCTAGCTAGCTCTTCCACCCGGTTTACCCTATACAGTGTTTTTTTAAAGCCTGTTGGACTTAATGGAACAAGTGCATGGAGATGTGAAGAATGTGATCGATACCATACAGCCAGCCTACGTGAGTAACTTTATCTCTGTGTTATCCAAATACCTTAGAGTTAGCGAGGTTGAGTCTGCTAAAACACCAACACCCCAGAACTCACGGACCTGAGATGGAAGTTTCTCAACCTAGCTTCGCTGGCCCCTTTAGCTGACGGGCTGGCTGGTCGGCCGAATATCAATCCAACAGAGGGGGGAAGAATAGAATAGGGCTATATGTCGATTTTGCAACAAATTATTCCGACTTTGCAGTGTGGCTGCTGGCCGTGTTCAATTGGAAACTCATAGAAACTCTGGGGCGATTTTCATCAATCAACCCCACGCACATAACCAGAGAATACCGATATGGTTATACAAATAAGATAGGCTACCTAAAAACAACTAAGTAGCAACGTTGTGTGAAAAGAGAAATGCAACCAGAATATAACGTTTTTTTCTTTAGTTGTAATAACGTTCGGGAAACTTTGATAACCTGGAGCTAACGTTCTCTCCAGGGTATTAGAAGGTTACTGATAAACTAACCACAGGAGAACCAGCGGCTAACGTTATTTGCTTGCTGGGATTCAACCAGAATATAACGTTTTTTTCTTTAGTTGTAAAAACGTTAGGGGAACGTTATTTGTTTTGACAACCTGGAGATAACGTTCTCTAAACGTTATTAGTAGGTTGCTGAAAAACGAACCATAGGGGAACCAAAAGCTAACGTTAGTGAAAGTTAGCAGAACGTTAATTGTTTGCTGGGTACCTGTTTCGGCATTCCTAGCACAACGTGGCTGGTTGGCTGACGTTATTCCGTATTCCATGGGTCTAGCTCTTTACATAACATAAACTTTTTACTTGCATTTTACAGTGCAGATAACGCTTCCACCAGTTAGTGTTGTTCTGCCACAGCCTATTGGTAGCCTTATCTCTGAAAGGATAAAGCTATAATGCGTCTCCTTTGCTTATTCTTTATCAAGACATAATGAGAAGGAACTACAGTAATTGTTAAGTTATTTATTTAGCGAGTTAAATAGGTGCCAGGCATTAGGCTACATGTCATTCACTTTAACAGCGGTTTCCTCCGAACGGGGGACGTGATTGACAGCAGATAGAGTTCTAATCTTAAAAACAGGCAAGTTACAAGTCATTGTTCCGTAGGCATTCACATGGACGCGCATCGCTAAGACCGGGCGTAGTTAAGACCAGGCGCTGGTGCAACCGACTTTAGTTGAATTCTAAAGACTGGTCTTAACAAAGACCAACTTAGCAGTTAGGACCAGACTTAAGACCAGTTGGTGCAACCGGCCCCAGCTCACTAACTGCTAACTGTATCTCATTTTACGTTAATAGCCTACATGAAATTATGTTAGTGGTGCAAACGAACTGTCGATGAATTGCATGATACATTTGTTTAACACGTTAACCTAAGGAAAGTGTAAGCTAGCTAAAATTAACTCGACTGAGACATGGGGCAACAATACATATGTCTACAGTAGCCTAACTGTAAAGTTAAACATTGACTTGGGCCTACTAGCCTAATGCCTTATGTAAAATACGAAATTCCTCTGCGAAGTGAATGAAATAATGAATGCACATTTTTTTTCTAAACAGGTGCACGATGCTGCCGCGTGTGCAGTTCGGTGGAGACCAAAAGTATGTTAAGTTGTCTGAGCTTACATTCAGTGCCTTCCTGAAAGAAGGTGAGTCTTGACACTTTTTCTTTTTTTTTGTTGTTAGATAGAACTGCATGACCTCACATTTCAGAATACCTGTGCCTAATTTATTATTTGGTTTTATTACAAACTAGTGTGTCTAAAGTTTAAAATACCAGAAGACAGACAGCCAGAAATGAAGGTGTATGATCAGTCCAGCACTGAGATTGATTCGGAGGTTTTTGAAGAATTGGTGCAGGGGTCACCTGGGACCTTCCGAATCATGATGTTAAGCAGTGAAGTGCATGGTAATCATTTAGACAACTCACTCAGTTCTTTATTCATATGGCTATGATGCTAAATGATCTTAATAGCTCAATGCTATGTTAAATATAACAGCTCTATGCAACCTAATGTTTCTATTTTGTACACATTTCTTCAACAGGTGCCTCTCAATCACCATCATGCTCCGGAAGTTCTGATGACACAGTCATCCTGAATTTCACTTTGTGTGAAGAAACAGCTACTGAAGAAGCAAGCCAGCCTAAAAGACCATACCGCATAAATTATGAAGCAAAAGCGGTAGGAAATGGAAATTGTTATTGAGTCTGAGCTGAATGTTGTTTCATGTCATGTAGAATTCTCTTTAAAAAAAAAAAGGATTAAAATTCATGCAGATAGAAACAGGGGGCTAAAATCTGATTTAAAAAATGTCTGAAAAGTTTTTGGTCCATAGGCTGAAATATAATTAAAAATTGTCTAAAATACTTTTGCTCCATTTAAAGTTGATTGAAAACATCCTGAAAACAAGGCCTGGAGGTGAACGCATTTTCCAAGAATATGGGAAAACCAAGTCTCTCACAGATGCCACCAGAAGGCAAATGATCAACATTCTTACTGCTGAAATGACAGAAACCCATGGGTAAGCATTGGTATTGACATATAGATTGCCTATAATAAGAGATGACAATTACTGAAATTGTATCATCCAGCCTTATTTCAACTGAGTGTGACGTTTTCACTCAATTCACATAGGACATCTCCCCCAAAAAATGTCAAAGTGAAGTATGCACAGGGCATTGTGGCGTTGTTTCCATATTTGGAAGACCCATATTCAGAGAATGGTTATGTAAGTAAAATTGTAGTTACAATCACAGTACCATCACTCTGCGATTTGTTTATAGCAGGATTCATAGTATTGTTTTTAATGAATTTGTAATTGCTTAAGAACACTACTACGACCCTGAGAGTGGATCTGGGTACCTTGTATGGCGGTTGAAAACCATACAAAGAAAATACAAAGAAAATCTGTTTCATCAAAATGAAACCTGGCGTTTTTCTAGGCTGATTTGACATGGAACTACACTCTCATCTGGCGTAATAATCAAGGCAATTTGCAGCTACTGGCACTACTACTGCTTGTTGTCTATGGGGACTATTTTCAGATGTCGCGTAAGATATCACTGCGCCTATGGTACGTTTGCAAGTTGCCTTGATTATTACGCCAGATGAGAGTGTAGTTCCATGTCAAATCAGCCTAGAAAAACGCCAGGTTTCATTTTCAGTTGGTCTTATTGCACTTTCTAACTTGAGAGGAGACACGTTTTAAATGGAAAAATTACCAGAAATCTTAGTCACTTTTAAACATGAAGCTAGCAGGCGAGAAGCTAATGGTCTAATCCAATTCAATGATCTATGCTAGGCTGAAGCTAAAAGTTGTATCGCCAGACTCACAGAATGGCTGGATGAACGGGGAACAAGGTAAATATCGATTGTTTTGCTCGAGGGGAGGTGGAAAATGAGCGTACTTCCAAAAATGGCGGAATATCCCTTTAAGGTAGACATTTTAAAGCTTAAACATTCCTGTTCTAACTTAACTAATGATTTCTAACAGGTATGTTAAAATGTTAACTATGTTAACAATGATAACCAGGTTGATTGGTTTACTTAGCTAATGAATTCTAACAGTTATTGTAAAAATGCTAGCTATGTTAACAATGCTAACCAGGTTGATAAGCTAACTTAGTTGATGATTTCTAGCAGTAATGCTAAAAATTCTAACTATGCTAACAATGTTAACTAGAAATGCAATTCCAAGGAATTACCAGTGCATGAAAATGCAAAAATAGATAGATAATGTAGATATGGTTATGTAAGTAAAATTGTAGTTACAATCACAGTACCATCACTCTGCGATTTGTTTATAGCAGGATTCATAGTATTGTTTTTAATGAATTTGTAATTGCTTAAGAACACTACTACGACCCTGAGAGTGGATCTGGGTACCTTGTATGGCGGTTGAAAACCATACAAAGAAAATACAAAGAAAATCTGTTTCATCAAAATGAAACCTGGCGTTTTTCTAGGCTGATTTGACATGGAACTACACTCTCATCTGGCGTAATAATCAAGGCAATTTGCAGCTACTGGCACTACTACTGCTTGTTGTCTATGGGGACTATTTTCAGATGTCGCGTAAGATATCACTGCGCCTATGGTACGTTTGCAAGTTGCCTTGATTATTACGCCAGATGAGAGTGTAGTTCCATGTCAAATCAGCCTAGAAAAACGCCAGGTTTCATTTTCAGTTGGTCTTATTGCACTTTCTAACTTGAGAGGAGACACGTTTTAAATGGAAAAATTACCAGAAATCTTAGTCACTTTTAAACATGAAGCTAGCAGGCGAGAAGCTAATGGTCTAATCCAATTCAATGATCTATGCTAGGCTGAAGCTAAAAGTTGTATCGCCAGACTCACAGAATGGCTGGATGAACGGGGAACAAGGTAAATATCGATTGTTTTGCTCGAGGGGAGGTGGAAAATGAGCGTACTTCCAAAAATGGCGGAATATCCCTTTAAGGTAGACATTTTAAAGCTTAAACATTCCTGTTCTAACTTAACTAATGATTTCTAACAGGTATGTTAAAATGTTAACTATGTTAACAATGATAACCAGGTTGATTGGTTTACTTAGCTAATGAATTCTAACAGTTATTGTAAAAATGCTAGCTATGTTAACAATGCTAACCAGGTTGATAAGCTAACTTAGTTGATGATTTCTAGCAGTAATGCTAAAAATTCTAACTATGCTAACAATGTTAACTAGAAATGCAATTCCAAGGAATTACCAGTGCATGAAAATGCAAAAATAGATAGATAATGTAGATATGGTTACTAAGGTGTAGCTAGGGTAAACATGGTGGTTGCATAGTGTACAGAGAGTTGATAGTGTGAAGGTAGACAGTTTAAAGATGAAACATTCCAGTTCTAACTTAACTAATGATTTCTATTCATGTTAAAATGTTGATTAGCTAACTTAGCTAATGATTTCTAGCAGTTACGCAAAAAATGTTACTTTTGCTAGCAATGCTAACTTTACTAACAATGCTAACCAGGTTGATTAGCTAACTTAACCGATGATTTCTAGCAGTAATGCTAACAATGCTAAATTTGCTAACAATGCTAACCAGGTTGATTAGCTAACTTAGTTGATGATTTTTTGCAGTTATGCTAACAATGTTAACTATGCTAACCATGCTAACTTGCTAGTGAGGACTTTTATTTTGAAACATTTGTTGCTAGGGTATCCATGGTGGCCACTATCAAGAAACAAGAAGTTACTGCAGTATAATCATGTTAGTTGCTATGGAAACGCTCATAAACACTTAATTTTAATGGTTGCTAGGTACATGGAGGTTTCATGTAGTTGACTGGAGGCATAGTGGATGATAACTGACAGTTGGAATGGTTGAACAGTTCAATAGTTGAGTAGTTTCAATGGTTAAATGATTTAATAGTGTATTATTGAAGTGAGGACTTTTATTTTGAAACAGTTGTGGACAGAGGAAACAGTTAACAGGATATGTAGTCTTCTGAGAGACTGTATGCTTAAAGCCAGAGAAACTGACAGTTGGTGCCACTGATCTATAAAGAATACCTGGATAGAGCATCTACGTCAAAATTCTGAAGCCTACATGGCGGCGGCCATTATGGGACCACTTGCCATAGGAATGCATAGACAGTAAAAGACAGTAAAAGAATGTTGCCGTTCTACAACAATGGAATTGGAACACATCGCCGCCATTATGGGACCACTCGGGACAGTTCCATTGGCTTCATTGTTGATGGGTCAGCAACAATGAGATAAGCTGTGTTCGAAATGCTCACTCGTTCACTATGGGTGCGTTCGTAAATTCAATCTGACACTCTGAAAAATAGAATAACGCTCTGAAGTTCGAAAAAGACGAGCATTCTAACTCCCAGTGAATTTACGAACGATTATTTGTGTTTATGTTTACAATATGGACGCCACTACGGCACTTTTGAAACAGGGTTTATGTATTATTCAAAACTCAATTCCACTGATGCAAGAGCTTTCTTGACAGTGATGATGAAGAACAATGTGAGAGCAGTTATTTAAACCGTCTACATAATCTTGATGAGCAACGCTTGTAATGTCAACTTGGAAACGTTCTTCTAGCACTAGCACTAAAATGCTAACCTGTTAACGTTACGTAGGTAACTAGATTCGTTACTAGCTGACTGATGTGACGTCACACTCTGCTACTCTGTCCTTTCAGCTGGAGTGCCCAGAGTACGATGCTCTGAATAAACGAACGATAATTCCATCCACACTCTGAATTTACGAACGGTTAAAAAAGTTTCAGTGTGCTCGGAGTGCAATTTACGAACGCACCCTATATAGTGCACTATGTAGTGAATCAGCCATTTTGTAGTGGTGTTCGAAATTCAACTGTAACATTCGTTCACTACTTTCGTTCCCTACAAATTCGTCGCGTGACATGCCTAAATGTAGGGTACAGAAGATGTACACTGCCTGAATCAACTTAGACCACAATGCATTGCGGACCTTCCCGATTCCCGCGAAAAGTCAAATCAGCCGTCTGCCTGCCAGCTGACACAGATGATTATCGCCAGCCCAGTTTGTAACATGGACGCCGCCGGTATGCTCTACAAATGTAAGTGATGTTTTGTTGTTGATGCCTTGATGGTTAATATAAAGTTAAGGTAATTAATTCATTCCTGTGTAACCGGTTAAATCAGAATGTAGTTATCGCAGTATTATTTTAATGAACGTTACGTTTGGTTTAGGCTACTTTACGTTATGGTAAAGTTAACGCTATGTCAACATTACCTCAGCTGGTTTTAACTTGCGTTAAGCTAGGCTGCTATAAGATAGATGATAGATAGATAGATAGCAGGCTAGGCTACTTTATTGATTCCCAAGGGGAAATTCAATAACGTTAACGTTAGCTGAAAATACTCATATGGAAAAACATCCCATACTGTAAAATTGTAATGTCACAACAACATTATCATCCTACAGTTAACGTTAGTTATAGGCAATTTAAACGTTGTCACCAACTTACTATTTTAATAACTACGGACTTTCAAGTTTTATGTCTAGCAGCTAACGTTACAAACGTTAACTTATCTTAACCATGAAAAGAACACCCGTGACCTCAGGCCACATTCAACGCCAATGTAAACATTTTCATCTAGCTCTCAGATGTCAGTAGCCTAATTTGATTATTAAGACGACGTTAGATGACGAGGGGATCAGTGAATGAACACCATGATGAACACACGTAACATGGCCTACTGGCAAAGCGCCCGGGGCTCGTAAATGCACCAGTGCTACAGAGATTGATTGTTTTGTAGCACAACCATTGAAACAAATGGTAATTCAGAGTAAAGTGAACAAATATAGAACCATTAAGGCGATAACCTAGCCTACATTTAAATGTATTTGAAGCACATAACTTTTCTGATTAATAACATGTATTTTTGTTTAGGGACTGATGAGGACGTTAGTCGCCTCATTAATTTGAGGAGGAGTAAGGAGAGGCTCTTCTCTGGAAAGAGAAATGCTGCCCAGCATGGATGGGAGTAAGTTGTTGTATATTGATACATCAATCAAATACATAATTAAACCCACAACAAAAGACAATAATTTTAATCAAGTGATATTCATGTGACATTATGGTAAATTTGTTCTTGAAGGGTTATCCTGAAGGAGATGGGTCTGGAGGCAGTGGTCTCCCCTGCCAGGGCAGGAAAGAAGTGGGAGAACCTGAAAAAAACCTACAAAGTAAGTCGTTTGTGTCAATATTTTGTGTTTGTGACTGATTGGCCCTTATTAATGACACATGCATACAACCTAAAACAGGCGTACGCTTAATTACACGCAAAGCATGGCATTTATCAATTTGAACGTGAGCGGTGGCTACGCGAGAATCTCACGGCTAGTCTCAACTTGTGTATGCAAGTTTTTCAGGCGGCATAAATGTGTAGCTGGATCAGAAAGTTGAAGAGTTGAATACATGGAATATATCAAACATAACACTTTTCCTGCACATGTCTAGCCTATTTGCTGTAATGTATGCTAATGTATATTATTATGTTGACATATTTGATGGCTCAGGATAGCCATGTAGGAGATGATTACTTTCTCTTTGGCAAACACAACATTAATAAATTATATATTTTTAATTATTGTCAAAGGGCAAATGGCAGTGTTGTATGGTTTTGCAATGAATGTATTTCTGGTATGATTTTTAAAAAGTTGCAGATTCATTTCCCTAACTGTGACCAAATTGAATGTTACAGGAGCTCAAAAAGCCCCCCACAGGAGTCAGCACCGAGTCGGGGGAAACCACTGCAGGCACCTGGAAGTGGTACAGTTTGATGGACGAGGTGATGGGGGACAAACCCTCCATCAGCCCCCCAGTCCTCATCACTTCGTCAGGAGGCGACCACTTTCAGGTGTCTGCAGTGGCTTCCCCTGAGCCAAGACGTGACGAGGCAGAGGCAGAGGCAGAGGAAGAAACCCCAAGGAAGAGGGCAGGGAAAAGGAAGGTGGACCCTGTCCTAGACTTCCTGGAGAGGGATGCGGAGAGAGCAGAGGAGCGGGCCAGAAGGGACGAAGAGCGGGAGGGCAGGCTCCTCAGCATCCTGGAGAGATTGGTGGAGAAGTTGTGATTTTGTGATTTTTTCAATTTTTCAATTATATTTTACTATTATTTATTTTGTGTTTAATTAATTAATAAATTATCTTCAATTACATTTTCAGTATTATCATTGTTTATGTTTTACTGTAGACTTGCTTTGCTTAAAGTAGAAACTCTGAAAACACTGTTTCATACACTAAAATAACGTTGGGGGTAAAAATATATTTTTAATTCAGGCATAATCATGCCCCTCTGGAGCAACAGCCTGAATGGGACCCATCACCGCAGCCGCCAGTTGCCTCCTCACTTCCTCCCCACTGGGATCCAACTGCTGTTGGGGAGGCTGGTCTTGATTGTCGTCCCTCACCATCACCACCTCCCCAGGATAAGGTAACCCTGTGGGGGGTACAGTTTGTCCGCAAAAATGGGGCTGTTCCTGTACACCTGGGCGTCATGGACTGACCCTGGGTAGCCAACACATATGTCCAGGAACAGCCCCTTGTTGTTGCACACCGCCTGCAGCTGCACTGAAAAAAACAGTTTCCTGTTTAAATAGCAGGCCTGATTCTGTGATGGTGGCTTGATCCTGACTTGGCAGCCATCAATGGCTCCCACAACCTTGGAAAAGGCTGGGGAACGTGCCAGCTGAGCAAAACCATCGCCGATGGTGTCCAGCTCCATGGCATGGGGGAAGCTGATGATTCGCTCCTTGAGCTTAAGGATGTTCCCTGAAATGCGGTGGATAATGTCATGAATTGTTGTGCGTGGCATAGCAAAGACCCGTGACACCACTCTATAGGAGGTGGCACTGGCGAGCCAGAACAGGAAGACCAAGACCTCCAGTTCAAGGCCCCAGCCAGAACACCGTTGCTCATTGTGGCGCAAGAGCGCAATCAGCCTCATGGTGGTGGGTCTGCTCAGACGAAAATCCGTTTTCAGGTCGGAGGTCCCATCGAAAAACAATTGGAGCAGGGGGACCTGTTCGTTCCTGACACAATATCTTGCTGGCTCCGGCTGTAATAGGCACCAAATAAAGTGTCACTTCTAAACTACTTCAGTGTGTTTTATTTTTGTAATATTTAAGTTCATATATCGTAGTTAATTGCTTAAATAAGACAATTAAACTTAAATAATAAGTAAGATAGAAATGTTTTATGTACAACACTGGAAATATAAAGGTTGTCGACACCTCATTGCATGCCAATTAAGAATATATTTTCTGCAAGCCAATTGCATTTGAAAGGTTACTGGCTCCCCTTGTCTACAGGGAGATAATGAAAAATAGGTGAGAACTCTGATCACAATGTAAAAGATTGTTTTACTTCTGAAAGGCAAAGACTGATGTGGGACAAATTTACGAACACATTTGCCCAACTGTTGTTCCTATGGCTCCACCTTGTGGTTGTTTTAAAAAGGTATGTAAGCTATGAAAATCGTTAAATCCATTTCATTGCAAGACACTGGCTCGTGAGACTGCAGCAGCCTAACGTACGTTTTATTGATCGTTTTTTAAATATATTTAAAGTATATATATATATATAGTAATTGAATGGCAAAGGGTGTCGACAGACTTTCTAGAAAAGACCAAGCAAACAGCAGCTATTAATTGAATGAAATCGCCTCGCCAAGAGGGGCGCTAGCATAAACATTAACAGTAACGCTTCTATAGCAAATGTGATATTTACCCTTGCCATATGGTTAATATTATGTCTGGCGAGTACAATACGAAGACGTCTCGCTCTTGCAGTGTCATTTCGTCTCCTTTGTCTGAGCGACAACACTTTGATTAAGAGAGTCACAACTAATGCCTGAATAGGATCCATTTTAACGTAGCCTAAGTGTGCTAAGTTAGCGTTAAGACCAGTAAAGATCTATAGATGCACGTGAGCCTATGGAAGTTTTAAAACGTTTAATAACGGCCTATAGGCTTTACCTTAGGATTGCCTATCATTTCGTGGGCCAACACAGCAACGTAATGCAACCCCCGTTTAATAATGTAATAATTGTTGTAGGCTAGGCTACTACCCACATAAAATTAGGATGTACACAGACGTATAACACAGTTTTATTTATATTCACATATATTCAAATATTATTGCAATGCAGTTGAGAAATCCCAGCCTGTTTACTCATCCAAAAACAGCACTGTTGTTGTCCATGGCTTTACACGTGTGCTCGCGTTTGCGTTTGTTAATGCGACATAGAACTGATGAAAATCCGGCGCATGAATATGTGGCAGCAGTAACATCCCGAGTGTCCGAAATTAATAATCGCCAGGCCCACTTGTCCCCTAGGTAGCCCCCTACATAGCCCCCCTATAGAGTTAACACTATATAGTGAACGAGTGAGTGAGTGAACGAGTGAACATTTCGAACACAGCTATAGTCTATCCAGGTATTCTTTATAGATCAGTGGTTGGTGCCCAGGTGGCTGGCCACCTGGCTAAGATTCTAATTGCTGCCGTGATGTCATAATGAGCAATGTTAAGTCTATGGGGGAAATTGTAATAGTTTTTAACTAATAGTTTAAAAAGTATAAAAGTTACAAAGTTGAAAAATACAAAGCCCACATCGCGTAAGTAAGACCTACGTGACAAAATTTGAATGGAGTTTCTACGTGAAGCGGTTGAAGCTGAATTGCGTGCGTTAGAAGAACTATAAGAAGCCTACACTGTAAAAAAATTCCCTGTAAAATCACGGTATGTTACTGGCAGCTGTGGTTACCTGTAATCTACTGTTTTTTTACGGTTATTTTTCAACTACAGCATCATACCGTTTAATATATCACAGTACACTGCAATATTTACACAGTAGTAGTACCGTAAAATTACAGTACTCTACAAAATGTACACAGTACTACTACTGTTAAATTAACACTTCTCTCAACATTTTCACAGTAGTAGTACCGTAAAGTAACAGTATTCTACAAAATGTACACAGTACTACTACTGTTAAAATAACACTTCTCTACAGCATTTTCACAGTACTTGTATCGCTTAAATAACGGTAAACTTCAGTTATAAAAGCCAAACACCGTTATAATACTGCGTCCCTACTGTCCTCTTGGAACAGTTTATTGCTGTATAAATACAGCTAAAGTTACCAGCATTCCACTGTTTTTTTTAAAAAATATACAGCATATACAGGGCTGTACGCTGCGAGCACCTCGTCGCAAATGCGAGTAAATATATATTAGTGCTAATTGAAAATATGAAATGGGAGCACAGGTGCGAGTACTGAATTCAACCCTTTTATTCGCATTTTGCTCCTAAAAATCCACACCAAGTGGATCAAAGTATAGGCTACTACAATTTTCGCGCATCTGTATACAAATTTCATAGTTGACAACTCTAACGCTCCTGGCTGGAAACTCACGCTTTCAGCATCAACCTTGTAGCACCGCATTATGTAATAACACCGCATTATGTAATAATGTAATAAATGTGCACGCCATTATGTAATAATTGCCGCATTCTGTAATAATCTGCCGCATTATGTAATAAACTTCTTGAACGCAATATGTAATACATTTTGCTGCATTGTGTAATAAGTTATTACATATTGCGGTTGTTACTACATAATGCGGGTGTTGCGTTTTTTTTTTTTGCCAAATGTAACAATTGCATGGTGCATTATGTAATAACCAACCGAAATTTACATTTTCATTGAATAAAAACAGCTTAATAATGTGTATTTTACTCAAAATTAATGCTTACAAATAAGTATTAATTTAACGATGCAATTAAGTATTTAAGCAACTAAATGAAAAACAATTCAGCTGCAACATACAGCCTAACACACTGATCACACAATGGAACTGCAGAATAATAAGTGAATTTTAACAATGTTCTTTACCTACAGTAAAACAGGCCATGACTCACATTTCACACACATATAGCCAAACTATCTAGCCTGACCAGCCAGACCCACATCAAGATGTAGGGTCTGGACACTCACCGTAGACAGGGCTCAATCGGAGGGGTGGGATAAACAGTTGTCTTTCAAATTCCCTCCCCGCAATAGGATAACGCTAAACGAATCATCTTCTTGTTTTCAAGTAGCAGGATGCGTAACCTTCCCTCTCCACGCAATAGGATAACGCTAAACAAATAATCTTCTTGTTTTCAAATAACAGGATGCGTTACCGTCGCAACTTCTGGTCGCATGTCAGTCACCATGATGTTAAGCCCTGTGATTGGGCCGCTGGTGCTGGGGGTTCTCAGCTTCCTGGCTCAATGGATCGTGCCTAGACTGCCCCGCCAGCCAAATTACATTTGCTGCCGCTAGGGGCGTCTAGATTTCTAGGCTACAAACTATCAGTATATAGAGGGAACTGCCTATCAGAATTCCATTTGATTTATGCTGTTCGGGCACTTAGCCTAAGCCACTACTTGATATTGCTCATCCTGCAAGGTACTGATTGGGATTCATGGTGTCTATTACTGGCTATGCAAGGCCTGCTAGTGTATGGCAATGTTTAAACGTAAATTATTAGGGCCCGAGCACCGAGGTGCGGCCGCTGAAGCGGCTGCACCGTAGGTGCAAGGCCTCATTGTTTTTGCTCAGATTAAATTTCTTCCGGGCCACGTTTTGCCTTTTTTTCACCAACTTGGCATGCTCTGAAACTTTTGAAATTTGGCAGCTATGTGTGGAATTGGTAACACTACTAAGTGACAGAGCTCTGGCCAAGGATGTGGCTCAGGGACTCTATAGCACCACCCAACGTGTTGTCTGTTGTGGTAGACACATACATTCACGGAAATGGCCCAGATTTGGTGGATATGTGTGTTCTATTAAATTCGATTTTACATTTAAACTTAATAGTGAATCTTTGAAGAAGAATTTGAGTTATGATTATGATTTTTGCACATCACATATTTTGAAACACTCTCCTAGACGGTTTATCGAAATCATGTCATATAAGCTCTAAAATGATCTTGAGCGGTTTCTCAAGAGGAATTGCGACCAGATTTAATTTAATTTAATTTTCGAAGTATATTGAAATGGCGAAATTTAGAATTATGGCGTCTTATTAACAAACAGGAAGTTGGTGTTATAGGCAGAAAAAAGGTTTTAAATTGGATGTAACCTGGCAGCTATATGTGGAATTGCTTCTGCTAGTCAGAGACAGAGCTCTGGCCTAAGGTGTGGCTTCGGGACTCTATAGCGCCACCTAGCAGCACGTTATCTGTTGTGGTTGACACAAACATTCACGAAAATGAACCAAATTTGGTGGACTTGTGTGTTATTGCTATCGCTAGTCAGAGACAGAGCTCTAGCCTAGGGTGTGGCTTAGGGACTCTATAACGCCACCTAGTGTGTTGTCTGTTGTGGTTGACACATACATTCACGAAAATGAATCAAATTTGGTGAGCTTGTATGTTATTGCTGCCGCTAGTCAGAAACAGAACTCTGGCCTAGGGTGTGGCTTAGGGACTCTATATCGCCACCTAGCGCATTGTCTGTTGTGGTTGATACATTTACGAAAATGAGCCACAATTGGTGGGCATGTGTGTTATTGCTACAGCTAGCCAGGGATAGAGCTCTGGCCTAGGGTGTGGCTTAGGGACTCTATAGCGCCACCTAGCACATTGTCTATTATGGTTGACACATTAATTCACGACAATTAGGTAGGCTTGTGTGTTAAGCCCAGTTAGGCTTAGTTCACACTGGCAGACGAAATCCGATGTCTTGCATATCCGATCAGAATCTGATCTTTCTGACTGACTGTTCTCATGGCCTGGCGCACGCGCTGAATCAATCAATTAATCACTTCCGTCACTCAGAATTACTTTGCAATTGTTTGTCGCAGTGCAAATGACGAAAGGGATATGTTGAAATCCTATTCAAGTGGTTCGACTGTTCAGATTGAGTCATATCCGATAGTAAGTGATATTGAAACCACCTTCGTATGTGGTGCGAATCAGCATTGTAAAAATCGCATTTCATGCGGTTTTGTGCAGTTCAGACTACCCAAAATTCAAGCTATATACAATCCAGATAAGCAAAAAATCGGATTTAGACTGCCAGTGTGAACTAAACCTTAGTCAGAGACAGAGCTCTGGCCTAGGGTGTAGCTTAGGGACTCTATAACGCCACCTAGCCTGTTGTCTGTTGTGGTTGACACATACATTGATGAAAATTAACCAAATTTGGTGGGCATGTGTGTTGCTAATGCACATGCCCACGAACAAGTATGTATTTCTTTTATAGATTCCGAAATGTCCTGGCCCACCATCACCGCTTGCGGCTATATATATTATTATTAATTTTGTTTTGTTGTACTACAAACTAAGCAGGATTTAGACTGAGATGCTGTGTCCTCATTGAACTTGAAAAGAAAACCTTAACCTTTTATGATAATATGTGTTAGCTTAGCTTATGGTTGGCTATGTCATAGCTCTAACTTAGCCAATAATATAATAACATCTGACAACAGAAAACAGAATGCATAGCACACCCATCTTGCCTACAGAATTGCTGTCATTCATCATCCAGTTAACAATAAATTGGTTAACTATCAGAAGCACTTAACCTCCAAACTTGATCTCATGACTAATATGACTGCAAATATTAATTGAAAAGAACCCCTTGTGCGTTTAAATGAGCACAACCAAAGTTAAAAGGTGGATTGTTACAATGTAAGCTGAGCAATAGTTGACATACTGTCCTCTTACTTAGCATTTTTTAGTAAAACACACATTATCATGCTGTTTTTAATCAATGGAAATGTCAATTTTGGTTGGTTACTACATAATGCACCAATTGTTACAATTGGCAAAAAAAAAACCGCAACCCCCGCATTATGTAGTAACAACCGCAATATGTAATAATTTATTACATAATGCAGCAAAATGTATTACATATTGCGTTCAAGAAGTTTATTACATAATGCGGCAGATATTACAAAATGCGGCAATTATTACATAATGGCGTGCACATTTATTACATTATTACATAATGCGGTGTTATTACATAATGCGGTGCTACAAACCTTGCTGTCTCTCACACACGCAAGAAATGTCACTCCAAAACCATTCTTTTTCTTCAATCTGTTCGTTATCAGTTGGTGACTTTGTAGCGATTAGCCTACCGTTGAAACGGCAAACCATGATAAGAATGTCGACTATATAGCCTACAATTACCGTGTTCATTTCAAATATTATTATTATCACGGTTGATAAACACGGTGTGGAAACAGTGTTACAGTAGCTTCACCCCAGCCTGCATTTGACATAGGCCTGGTTGACTTCTATGAAAGAAATCTGACTGATTCTGTTGTCTAAATGATGGATTTAACCACGATTTGGTGTAGGCTACACCTGCTTTAAAAAGGCGGAAAATTTTCATTGCAAATGTGCGCATCATATAGCCACTCTGCGTCTTTGTATGGAGGTTACATTCACATTAATTCCATTCCACTAACGTTATCAGGAGAATACCGTAACGTTTTATTTTGAGCTCTGGTTGTCACTCATTGGATATAACAGATATAGCCTACCAAACTCCAATACGAGTCATGGTAGAGTAAGTTGCACCCAGCCAATTAAACATGACCAAGGTAAAAGTGACAACTCACGATGCCATGCCATGGTAGGCTACCTAAATCATAGAAGTTAACGTTACTGGACAGTGGACACTCATCTTTTCTATTACACCAGAAATATTTGTCTTTACCTTTGTTCGTTTTTTGAACATTTAAGTTATTTAATGAAAACATGATGTATCCTTGAACTATGCTTGACTCTTTTCCTAAAACCGAATGAAACCTAATTATGTTCACGTACATCTTAAAGTGACAGGCACTCAATTAGACCTACACACCACCCCTGTAATATCATTACAGTGTAATCAATATGAAGTATTCAGTTTACTGAATATTTTAAGCTATAAGTAATTATGCAGATCCTAAAATGCTATAAATTGATAACAAAATGTATACAAATTCTGAATTCAAAATATGAAATAGAAACAAGACAAGCCATTTTCTGTGTGTGTAGGGTTTGAGCAGAGACTATGATTGCCACTGCTGTGAATGATCTGTATCCTGCTTAAGGCAAGAAGGTTTTCAAGGAAATTTCATAGTGCTCCTAAATTTTTTTCTGTGCTCCTAAACTTTTTCATTTAGGAGCACCTGTGCTCCTAGTGAAAAAGCTTAGCGTACAGCCCTGAGCATATATATACATTTTTATATACACTACTGATAATAAGGGCAGCTCAAACAAGATGTAATTTAAAAGCGTTTTATTAAATACATGCCTCCTGCAGCTTTTTTTTTTAATCCACTTTAAATCCACTTAATTTGTAATACAGGTATGCAACAAAGCCAATACCTTAACAATGCCAATACCTTAAAACAAAAAAAACACACACACACACACACACACACACACACAGAGACACACACAGACACACACACACACACACACACACACACACAAATGCTATCCCAACACATCGCCATGACATCACATAACTGCTACCCTGGTAACACGCGCTTAATAATGCAACACAGGTATGCCAATGCCAATACCTTAAAACAATCAAAAAATGTTTTAAACAGCAGTTGCAGCTTACCACTGAACTTCTTACTTGAAATATACCCTGGAGAGGACATCAAAAAACATAATAACAGTACTGAAGGCCTACATAGAATGGAAGAACAGAGGCAGTGGCTCATCTGGTTGCACTTCTGGTTCAAACTGTGTACATCCATAGGAGTTGTTTGTCCTTCGCTGTTGTCCAGATGATGGTGACGATCTATGTCTGTGGATGGCAACTCCACGATTCAAGTTCTCAATTCTTGTTTTTACTTGTGAAAGCAATGACGTGTAGCCCCCCGCAATTAAGACACCTGCTGGTGTCATGTCGGCAAAACTACTGCGATGCTGCCTAACAATATTCTCACATATTGTGAGGCATTCTCTGCGAGTAGGGTTTGTCAAATCTCCGGATCTCATCCACAAGAACACGAATCATCTGTCGCCGTTTATCTGGTGGAGGCCTTCGGCAATTTGCTATGGCATCCTGAATGTCTTTCGACATTTTGTGCCACGGCACTTCAAACGACTGAAGCCAGTGACTACCTGTTCTGCTTGCTGTAACAACCCTTGGAAGTGATCCTGGTAAACCATGGAGTGCAGAAGGTCTGTTTGATGAAGTTGGAGAGAGAGGCAGACAGGGTGGCGATGGACTTGCTTGAAAAGTGGAGTGTGAGTCACATGGCATCAGTTCAAGGGTAATTGTTGTTGTCTCTAAAACACATGTAAAGCATGCAAAACCACTGGCAGTTAGTGAATAAATGTGTTTAAGATATATACAAGAACTATTCATCCAACACGTTAATTGTGATTTGTAAAACTGCACAAGGAATTATTTACACAAATCATTACAGTGGTAATGATAAAAGAGATAAAAATTCTGAGACAACTACTACCTTTTTTAAATCCTTCAATCAATTTCTTTGTTTGTACATTTGGCAACACATCTTGTATCTCTTTTTCCCCTACATGTTTCAGGTCCTCAACGCACTCAACACCGGAACTTTGAAGAGCTTCTAAGAGCCGATATAGTCGATCATCAGACAGGCTTGGCAGATATTTTTTGATGATCTCTGCTATTTCTTCATTTGATGACATAACTATACGATAAAGAAACAAGATAGTAAGACATTTTGATGTTATGAGATTGATCCTGGAGTCAGCTACATAAATGTGACAAGAATGACATTGCAAACAATACATTTCAAGGGGTGAGAACCATGTGGAATTCAGTGACATATCACCAATTTTACAAGAAAGGTATAGTTCTGAACATGAACATAAATACATGTAATACAGGTTTATCCAAAATGTTACTTAAGTCTACTTGGTTCTCCCCTTCAATTTCTAAACATTAAAAGTAATCACAAGATAAATCATGTTTGCCTTGTCTTAGGTCCATGCATGCTAGCCTATTCATTTAAATGATCAGAATGTGGGAAAAGAATGATGCAGACTTACAACAGACCCAGGATATTCAGGCAATGGGTAATAATCTAGCAATGTTTTCTGACTCACAAACTTGTAGACCGCCTGCATGGGTGCAATTTGGTAAAAATTCATGAAAGGTTGGCGAACAGCCTGATAGAGTTCAGTCACAAAGTAGACTTCTGACTGCTTATGCAGTATGGTCTTTTTTATCTTTCCTATGATTAGGCCACCATCATAGTAGTCTATTACCACAACTTGTTTGTTTTGTAAGTGGTCCCTTTTACAGTGATTTCATTGCCAACAAGTGTATTGTTAGGTGTAAACTCATGAGGCCTAACTGACTGTCTTATTTCATCACTGTAGTCTTCCACTATAAACTCAGTAACCCTTTCTGCAACAACAGACGGAGACAGGATGGATCCAGTACTGAGAAAGGATTGAAAGAGCTGATGCCTTTCAGCTAGGGTCCCACACACATTTTTGAAATTGTTAAGCCTTCTTGCACACTGCTTGAAATAACCATGTTTACTTTCGAATCTCAGTGTCCACAGACGAATAAGTGGGCCAAACTTGAGAATGAGTTCAGGGTAATGGTTTAAGTAGTGATGCTTCGGCTTAAGGGGGTGATCCTGGAAACTCTGTCTTCGACTGTATAAATACTCGTCGATTACAACCCTTAAGTATGCCACTTGGCTAGTTGATATGGTTGGTGCACAAACAAGCTCAACAATCTCCCTTAACTGCAAGAGAAGCTGCCAGATCTCATTCTCATCAGGACGTTCAATTTTATCACCTATTATCACCGGCAACAACCGTAAAAAACACCAGTTCTGAACCGCATGTCCAGCGAGTTCATCAGAACGTGCATTCACTTCACACGGTTTATTGGCAGTATCACTACCCAAGTATTTAAACCGGACAATTCGTCGATTTAGTTGAGTGTAAGTGAAATGTTTCTCTGTCAAAACCAGGTGTTTCAGATACAAGGCCACATCAGTTGACACAATGCCCTCAAAAAGATCATGACCTACACATGGTGGTAATCCAGGCTGGCATACATGAAAATATGAAAGGTCATTGAAAATGGAGTTAAACTTAATGCCACTTGAATTGTTTTTGTCCCCACCACAATTTGCAACATGTCTCTGATAAGATTCAGGTGTGCGGTCAGGGCCCTTACCCAGAGGATCTGCTAGGAAAGTATCCCGGTCAATCTCACAGTATCTGCAAAAATATGTTCTCTTACTGAAGTTTTCTGTAAAGCCTCCAATATTGTGCGAACCCAAATTATCACCTGCAATAGCACACACAGTGCCTTTGCAGAGCTGCCCATCAGGCAAATCCAATCCCTTCAACTCAATATCCTTCAAATCTCTAACAAGAGAGCCAAACAACAGATCCTGCCCAAAGTATTTATAGTCCTGCTCTCGACAAAGCAGCACAAGCTGCATCTGATCAATGCCTGATCTATGATGGGGCTGGATATTTGCAAGGGTCATATAGACAGCCAAAACCTTGTGTTTTTTCCGCCCTGATCCAAGAGGATTGACAACTTCAAATGAATCCTGATATAAGATAATGCCCAATGCAGGATCGTGTTTTAAGAGCACATTGTCTTTCATAATTGTACCATCCCATACATCTTGGAGAACATCGCCTGGTTGGGTACTAGAGTCTGTTTTCTGAAGCTGCTCTTTGACGGATTCTAATGACAAGAGAAACTACCGTTTTCTTTATCGGAACATACTGTGCAAAGCTTTCTTTACCGGACTCATTCTGACCAAGGCAAATGGACACAGGTTCCACATAGCTGAATTTACTCTTGAAAAATGTCTTTCTCTTATGGTCAGTATTAAGTACTTCAGTGTTATCGGCACTGAGAAGATCCTCACTTCTCAAGACATCCATCGCAATGCTTACATCGGCATCACTAAGTCCAATTGAAGTCAGCTTTTCTTTAAGTTTGAAAATTAGATGTGACTGATTCATGTCGTGTATATCCTGATAATGTTCCATCACTGTTTGAATAACAGAGGAGGGAAGGAGCAATTTGGCTTGTAGTTTCAAATAAAACAAGGCTAAATGTTGGAGAAACTGCCCTGCATCTTCATCCTTTTCAGAGGAAATTGCCATTTCCTCAACATCAGACTCACTGTGATTCTCAAGTTCACAACTCTCACTGCAATCAGTAGGCCTACTGTCTGCATTTCCAACTGACTGACTCAAATTTTGCTTAGAGCAGTCACTATGCTTTCTTGACACATGTGACGTGAATGTAGACTTGACGGAAAACTTTCCATTACAGTCTCGGAAGGGACACGTGACAGTCTTACCTTCAGCAAAATGATTTCTCAGGTGTAAGAGAAGCCCATGGATATCCTCACACTTAGCGCTACAAAATTCAATATGACATGCCAAATCTCCTGATCCATGCTCTCTATTTTGACTCTTCTGATGCTTATGTCGATGCATATGAACCTTGAAGGCTATAAACTTTGTAAAAGCTCTACTGCACTCAGAGAAACCACATTTGTAAGACACATTTGGCATACAACCATGTATTCGCATGTGCCGGACATACGCAAACTTACTGGTGCAGGCTTTTCCACACACATTGCAAATCATATTCATTGTGCTGACTCACATTAAATATTGCTGCTAGCCATATAAATATCTCTGTAAACTACTCTGTAAACTCTTCCATTAGATAATAGTACAACCATTCCATCAAAAACAGGCACCTGAAAGACTGTTAAAAGCTCACCCAGCACACTAGGCCTCTTACAATTTAAAACTATGAAATATCAAATAAATAAAACGATTAAATATATCAAAAAAATAAAACGATTAAACCAACTAATGAACTTCGACAAAAAAGCAACTAGTACTTGACAGAAAAGCAGCCAGAACGTTAGCAGCTAGCTGCTAGCCTGACAAACGTTAGTCAGAACCATAGACTGTAAGGTCAGAACGTGACTAGCCTAAACATAAAACTATAAAACTTATATGAACTATTAAACTTGGGGTAATGGTAGCAAAGGTAGGATGTCGCCGTCGTACCAAATTATCTCGTTACTGAATCACCGTCCTCAGAGTCTTCAGCGTCTCGTCGTCTATGTCTGTCTCTGAGGTAAATCAAATCAGAGTTGAACTTGCTAGAACCCAGGTAGCAAAAAATGTGCGGGCCGAACGCGGCCCGATTAAAGCGAAAACACTCGGCCGATCCTCGGCATGAATCTAGGGCCGATTGCTCTGCGAGCGCTCGGCTGTAACGCGGCCCGATTAAGGCGAAAACACTCGGCCGGTCCTCGGCATGAATCTAGGTCCGATTGCTCTGCGAGCGCTCGGCTGAAATGCGGCCCGATTGCGGAACCCCGAGTGAGAGGACGTGAAGCCCCCCCCCCCACCCTCAAACCAGTTCTTTGTTTGGGTTTATTTAAACTATTCATTTCCATTCGTTTAAAGCTACAATTAGAATGGCCAAGCAGCCGTTCTTCATACAAGATAAACAGAACATAAATCATAAGTAGCCAGTTAGTTTTCATCAAATATGCTATCAAGATATCGGTGCAATTCGTTACTATGGTAGCCGGACGGGACAGTTCCGGTGGAGTGTCCGCCTAGCCATTCCTGGTTTCCGTGTAGCAGCTAAAGCATTTTTTTTTTTTTTTAATTGAATTTTTTTAATTCACTCTCCCCTTAACTAGCGTCCACTTCATTTATCAAATGCGGCTCAACAGGGCTCGTGATGCAGACGAACAAAAACGAACTTGATTGCCAGGGTAAACGCAGCACACTGTTAGAATAGCCTACACCAAAATCTCAGGCCGCTAGCCCTCTCTCCCACTCACGTTCAGATTGAATAACATACATTCATGTCAACCCCTGTTTCTGTCATTTGATGAACGAGGTTTACTGTTTAGCAAACGTTTCCAACACCCCCCCCCCCTCCCCACACACAGACACACATATATGCAAAAAAAGTCGTTTTTAATTACAGATTAAAACATTTAATATTAACCCACAGGCATATTAAATGAACAAGTGCAGGTAAGGCTAACATGTCCTGAAGTCTGCAGTGTAGGTATTAAAACATGTAATATTAACCCACAGGCGTATTAAATAGACAAGTGCAGGTGAGGCTAAGAACATGTCCTCAAGTCTGTATCAGTGTAGGTGTCATGTGGTGGACTAGGAACCATAATATTAACCCACAGGCGAATTAAATGAACAAGTGCAGGTGAGGCTAGGAACATATCCTCAAGTCTGTATCAGTGTAGGTGTCATGTGGTGGACTAGGAACCATAATATTAACCCACAGGCGTATTAAATGAACAAGTGCAGGTGAGGCTAGGAACATATCCTCAAGTCTGTATCAGTGTAGGTGTCATGTGGTGGACTAGCCGGTAAAGCAGCGGTAGCTGATTTACTGATTGATTACTGATTGCATGGAGTTTTTGGATCACACGGATTGGTAGGAAGGGGTGAGGGGTAGGTCGATAAGCCAAGGGGAGTGTGTGTGTGGCAGAAAGTTCCGGCCTTGTCTCTGGCCTGTTTCCTGTGTGTTGCAGCTCTGGTGGTGGATCGCTGACGGACCGGTGGAGATAGCTGGCTAGCAAGGAGCAGCTTCCACGCAGATCGGCATCTGTTCGAGACTTGAGAAAGGAGCAGACAGTGATCGTGATCCAGGAACGCCATTGGCCACTTCAACGACGCTGGGGAGGGCAGCAGAAGAACACTCGAGGACGGGGCATGAGGGCTGTCAAATGTTGTTTCTTGACTGTCCCACAAACTCTAAATTGTCTGCCTGTTTGCCCTCTGGCTTCGTCCCCCATCCCTGTCTGAGGCAAGCTGCAGCCATCTGGTGATAAGGACCTCGATCTCCTTTTCAGAGGACTCCTTCGTAAGGGCATTCCGGCGGACAGCATCTGAGAAAAACACAAGAAGAGGGCAGCATGATCATGTGATGTTACTCAGTGCAGCACAGATGTCACTACACCCGTAATAATTATACTACTGGACCAGTTCTAGGTTTGTTGAGTGGTGTATGTTATATTAGAGAATGAGACGAGACATGCCAGCAGTTTACTAAACAAGAATGAAAATGAAATAGGTCAGTTAGTAGGATGGATAGAATGGTTCAATACATAGATCAATAAATATTTACAATACAAGATCTGCAATAAAGGGATGGTTCAAACATTAAAAGCACGGAAACTTTTACAAAAACTATTTTCCAGTTTTTTTCAATCGCTAACAAGCGTTTGTCCATTCAGTTGACACATTTTCAAAACTCTAAACACAGCCTCTCACCTGCAAAACACAATTGGCCGAATGGATCATTTTCCTCTCAAAAGCACATCCCATGTTCTTACAACACATTTTGTTACATATACACTAACTCGTCATTTCTCTGCACACACTAACTTTACCAAAACACTGGAAACCTGACTCAAAATGAACTTATTTTGTCAAAGAATGAAGCTTGTTTTCACTTCACAAGATACATGCAGTCAATCAGAGTACACTAGGTTTCAAAATACTGGCTACTGTTCACATTACAAAAACGGCATAGACTTTTATGTTTCAGTTTTACAGGTATTTGCATGCAAAACATGCAATCCAGCATTTTTACACTAAATTTCTCGGTTGGGAACTGTATGTCCAGATGTAATGTTCGCATTCAAATGCATTCCAGTAAAAAGCAATTTTTTTTTTTTTTTTTTACTGTTCACTAGGCCTAAAGGAGGTGCAGTATAAATACTGTTTACAGTAGACTATGATAGAACAGAAAAAGTTTTACAGCATTGTAGTGAACAAAATATCCATGATACAAAAGAGCATTCTGAACAAAAAACAACAGCAAAAAGCCCAGATAAAAAGGGGGTGAACAAAGAAAAAGCACAATATTACTGTGTCTAATCTCTGCACCTGCTCCTCTCAGTGCTCCTGCACCTCTCACTGCATCTCTCACTGGGCCTGCTCTTCTCCCTGGGCCCCTTACTCTTACTCTTCCTCGTCCAGACATTACGGTATTTGTCTTATTCAGTTTCTGCTTCCAAAAACATCACCTCCTCTTTTCACTGTGCAAGTGTCAATGTAATAGAGAGCAATAACCCCTGCCACTGAGTCTAAGATAGACTGGAATCAGCTGTGGTTGGCCCAATTTACCCAACATAAATCATCTGTGTGTCAATTATTCGATTGTTTGTTTATTATCAGCTGAGATATATTGCTTTTGAATTGATAACATTGCAGAAACAGAGGTTTTTATACTGTATCTAAGGTTTGGAATACTGTGTTAACTATTGTGGGATGTTGTGTGTTAACATTCGAAAATAATACAAAAACGATCCATTATTTTGTTGGGAGGTATAGTTTGTCTGTTAAGAAAATGTAAGCATTGTGAAAATGTATTCACTGACTGCATACTGTGTGAAAACAACATGAAATGTGTGAATGGTATGGCGACAAAAGACCAATGCTGTGCTAACTGTGTTTAGAGTTTTGAAAATGTGTCAACTGAATGGACAAACGCTTGTTAGCGATTGAAAAAAACTGTAATAGATTGTGTGGGTTCTAATAAATGTATACATACATAACTTAGTAATGTTGTATGTATTTATTGCTATTTATTCATGTATTCATTATATTATTTATATATATTTATAGTTCTATTTGAACTGTAGGTTACATCAACCGCCTAAACTTAATTGGGATGTCACCACATTGCAGTTATCCAGTACTGATACTCACCCAGAACCACACTTTTCAAAATTAGCCTTTTGAAGGCAGGCTTTTGATTGGCCCCACTCCAATTCATTGTTTTTGCCAGCAAAGTGTTCATGATCCTCTTCATGACCCGCCCCACAGTGTCTTTCAGAGACATGCCTCCAACCATTCCAAGGAGTATAGTCTGAAACAAGACAAGCATCTCATTACGGTAGTTATTCAAAGAATAAAACACGAGTGAGAGCGGGGACTGACTTTTAGGATTGATCTGATTAATGCATCATTTAACTCACCAAGTTCTTCTTCTCATCTGGATCATTCAATGTTTCCTCCAAACGTTGCAGCTCCTCGATAGTTGAAAGAGGGAGCCCAAAATGTGTTGGGTCTGGCATGACCTCTGTAATTGCCTGACCGCTCGATATTTTCTGGAGCTGCGCGAGGATGAGCAACTGCTGCTCCCTGATGGAGTCTAGTCGAACAAGGATCTCCTTGGCAATTGCTGTAAGACAAGAAAAAGCAGGTATTGCAGATTAGTAGCAAAATATGGTATGTAGACATGTCAGAGTAAACAGAAATCACTGTAGAATTCCTACCTGTAGGCAAAGTCTCCTGCGACCTGTTTGCTGTGCCATGTGCTGGTGGAGTGTGCTAAAAGTATATTCACAGGCAAGAATAAAGAAAAATAGGTTTTAATCTCATCACACATAATACCAAAGTGATTTCTTTCCATGAGCTATCGAATTTTCACACATTCTTACTTGACTCCTGCCAGCTGCTGCATGGGTTGGGGTGTCAGCAGCCCCAAGCCCCTGACTATGACCAGCTACCGGGCTGTTGAGCATCACAGCCATTAGTCCACCACCAGAATGCTGACTTGTAGGCACAGCCTCCTCGACAGACCATGTGCCATGTGCTGGTGGAGTGTGCTAAAACAAAAGAATAAAGAAGAATATACTTTAATCTCATGATTTCTTCCGATGAGCTATCGAATTTTCAAAAGTTCTTACTTGATATCTAGTTGGGCCTGGTAACTGACTCCTGCCAGCAGCAGCCCCTTGACAATGACCGGCTACCGGGCTGTTGATCGGTGGTGGAGTCATGGCTGTGATGCTCGATGAGTGAGAAGCACACGGACCAGCTGCTGAGCTGCTTGCAAAGGTGGACCAACAACCTGCCGACTGACTCCATTCATCTAGAGTGGTCACAAAGTTGCAAGTGTCAGTTATGTTAGCTTCACCCAGATAAAAAAAGATCAATGGAAACCACTGTAACATGTGTAACAGGCTTACCACCAAAAGATGGAATGCAGGGGGCTGCTGCAAGCGTAGCGTAGGATTTCTTTTTGGTTGGGGCACGAGGTGCAGCAGTCCTGCCCTGCTCCTCTTCCTCCTCCTCCTCCTCTTCACTGCTGCTAATTCTTTTACAGCCTCTAACATTGATTACATTGCAATGTCAGTTTGTCATTGCAGTAAATAAGTAAGGGATAATGCATAGAACGCTGGTCATTATCAGGAAAATAAGTACAGACAGGGCGAACCAAACTCCGAAGGAGTCTTGTTTCGTCCTGAAGGTACTTATTTTCCCGATAATGACCTGTGTTCTATACATTATCCCGCTAATTATACGGCTACTTGCCAATATGAGAAAAGAAACGTAACACTTTAGAAATTACTTGGCTATAGTTTCATCGCATCCACTAACAAAATAAATAGTTTGCCACATAGATAGAACTTGACAGTTTCACTTTGAATGAAATTCCATTGTAATAAGTGAATACATTTGTTGGAGTGATTTTTTTTAAGAGGTCCTCTAGTAAAACATAATGACCAGTATAACGTTGGGAGATCCCATTCAAGTCAATGGACCTTTCTACTTGCATTGGGAAGAGCCATATGATAACAATACTAATATTGTAAAGTTGTGCACTGTAAGGCCCTCTAGCTTGCAGCCTGCAGGTGAATTGTAACTTTTGACAGCAAATGCTTTGAAGGAAATTATGGGTCATTCGTAGTACCTGTTCTTTCTCTTCATATATGCCGGCCTGCTGTCTTCGTCTTCTGTGTTAAGATCAGAGGTCACCGTAGCGTCTAGCAGCTTCGCACACGCACTCTCATACACATCTGTCAACACAAATGTAGATTGGGTCTCAATGAAAGGGCTCCTTATTATGTTACTTGTGCAGTAAAGTTTCAATTCAAATTCATGTGTGGAATTGTTGAATTAGAAAATGAAGCATTACTATACCATGTGAATACATCACTCGGACAGAATATTGAGTCCAATTGGCACCTGGCATCATCCCATCCTTCACTGCTTTATGGGCCTTTGCAAGAGACACAAACGGGGGCCAGAAACATTGGCCTCCACTGAGCCAGTTTGAGTGAATGACCTCCACCTCTTTGGACACTAAAAACTCGACAACATGGAACATTCTACAAAGAAGAAGAAATGTAGGTTGCCAACTACAAAACATATTCATGTAAAGCAACAATTTATAACAAAGGATTAAATAGGGCACCAATTATGATCATGTCAGCACAAAGGTCATTCCACCTCAATTCAACGGAATTTAGAGAAACTTTCTGCTTGACCATCTCAGATTTTCCTCAAACCTTAACACCTAAGAGTAACCATTTAAACTAACTTAGCCAAAATATAAGATTGCTATACCTAATATGTCCAGAGAAAAAAAAAAATTGAACATGGTACCCCCCTTCTGATTTTTGGCACATTTGCACCCTCATCTGAATCTGCAGCAAAGTTAGTTTGAATGGTTACTCTTTAGGTGGTAACATTTTGAAGCAAATCTGAGATGGTCAAGCAGAAGGCATTTGTTGAATTGAGGTGGAATGACCCACAAACTAACAAAAAACGCGAAGTAACAAATCAGGAGAAAAACCTACCTAACAAAGAGGTAATCTGTGGCAGAAGTAATAAACCAGAACAATATCTCTAAACATTTAATTTAATCTGTCTCAACACGTGAATAAAAGTGTAACTCTGGCGAAAATTGACCAAAGAGTGTTTTTCTGAATGAAAATACATCATATTGTCATGGAGACAGTATTTTCCGTTGATCAAGCTCTACAGAGCTATAGCACCAGCATAAGCTGGAGCCTAAAACCCACAAACAGTGGATTAGCTAAGGGCAGTGAGCCAAACGCTTTCAAAATAGAATTTTTTGACCAGTAAAGTTGCTGAAAACGGCACCAAACTTTGTCAGTCACTTGCTACTTGATAGCTACTGACTAGATGATAAGATGTATTTTCATTCAGAAAAACACTCTTTGGTCAATTTTTGCCAGAGTTACACTTTAAGCCTAATGTAAATGCAACAAAGGCATTCCCACATGTTTGTCTTTGAAGGGGAGGAGGATATATTTACGAAGGCCATCATCAACTTTTACACACTTCAAGCTCTCTGACAACTGTGAGAGAAGAAAAACACCCAGGCTAGATGAACTGAGAGGATACGTGTAGAATGGCTCAACAGCATTGAACTGACAGTACACCAAGTGCATATTACCGTCAAGCAAGAGGATATTCTGAAGCAAACCAATGTCATTACCTATTTTAATACAGTTATCCCCCTCTGTAAGTTTAACACAAAATTGATCCATGTGCAACTCTTTGAACTCCTGTACTCTTCCTCTAACACCTTGTGGTAAGGGGCCACCAATATCCTCTTTCCTTAACACAGTTCCAGTTTTCACATGGCCATCATGGACCCTTCTATTAATACGCTCAGACAAGCGACGGACTACCTGGGCAACTGGGAAATTTGGCCCCCTCACCATGCGCTTTATCTCACTGAGAAAATTTTCAAAAGGGAACCCAGATATCTCATCAATACATCCATGTCTCTTAACATCATCGCTTAAATGAACAAGGCCATGCAAATTGTAAACTAGAAAGCCCTCACCATAAAGTCTGCTAAAATGTTCAACAAATGACACAAGTAGTGTCTTTGCACAGTCGCATATCCCTACATCCACCTCAGGATTTGCCAGCATGAAAATAGCAACCGACAGCAGCATAAAGTTGTGGTAGACTGGAGCAGCCAGAACATCTACAAGAACGACAGGGCCAGTATACAACAAGAACTGTCGTAGCTCCGTAGCCTTCCATCTCCCCCTTTCCTCAAAAGCTCTAGGCTTTCTAGCAAACTCACACGGAATGTTATTCTTCAATTCCTGAAGATTCCGAGACAGTGCTTTAACCAGCTGACCAGACAAACGAATTGGCAAAGGCCCACTACACCACAGGTCAAACAACCGACGTACAACCCCAAGACACACCAAGTGCATGTAATCATGCGGAAAATCAAGAACCATGTCGATACCAAGTCCAGTTAGAGGAGACTGTGCTACATGATGATCTTCATCCAACATTTGCCTGAAACTAGCATCAGTTCTTAGGGTGGAGTCAGTCTCTGGAAAAGTCATGCGATTTCTTACAGTAAGCGTTACTTGAGAATGGCCATTTCACTCACGCTTTGCCTGATTCACGTTCAACGTGAAATGTATTACAGCTGCATTACAACTTAACGCCACTAGGTGGCAGTACAGTCCGCTGTAGCATTGCTGCGGTGTGATTGATACTGTAGCCCAGTTCTACTCATTCAATAAGCGGCCAGGAAGCAACCTCTAGTGGCCCAGCCCATATAGTAGCCTATATTTCGGAAATGCCAACAGAAATCCTAGGAGCCTAGTCACCTACAGACTGCAACACTGCAACTCTTTTATTGTTGTGTTTTTTCGGGTGTTTGTCAATTCAGTCTGGCACTCTGAAAATGTTCGCAAGGCTCTGCACTTCGAAAAAGACGAGCATGAACTAACAAACTATTTGTCATAGTTCAGAATTGCCATTAACACAAGCAGCAGATTGAAATAACACTTTATGTTTCATTCGAGAGTTTGACAACAGTGAGGATGATTAGCACTATGCAAACAAGTTTTATTGAGTTAGACTGCGTCTCTATAATAGTTCCGTAATCTGACGTAGGCTATTTCCTCATGAATGTAATTCTGTCATTTCTCTTTGGATAGCTATCTATCTATCCAAGGGCGTCAGTTTAGTTTTCAGGGGACAAAAACGCTATTTTACAGCTTGGTTTGATAAGTGCTGGGGACATACATTTTATATGATCTTAACGATGTTGAGGACTTGTTGCGTTTCTGACTCTGCTGCGCCGTTGCCGCCAGAACCAGTTTTAAACGCACGCCTAGGCTATATTTAGGTTACTTTATCAGCTTCGTACTTAAATGGCTCATTCCGAGGAGAATGAAGGCTAGTTCGCTGGCTTCTATCATGACCTCAGGACTCGGCTTGCGCAAAAAAAAAAAACGAAACCAGAGCCAGAGTGATGCTGAAACCGGTCTGTGTCCCTAGTTCATTGTAACTCCACGAAAATTACCACCGCTGGTTAGTTTGCTTTACTTTATGGAGTAGGCTAATCCATATAGATTGGTGAATATAGGCTTTAGACCTACTTTCTCGGGGGGCAGAGACATTTTTCAAGGTGGTGTAGGCCCTGAAATACAGTAGCCAAAGCATACATATTTTAATCGTAGTTGGGCTATTCGAAATTGCGCTCTGATCAGCGGACGGGAGAAGTGAATCTAAATAGGCTATTGGTCGTTTATCGAAGAACAGTAGCCTACCATGCCTTACTATTATCGTTGATATTTCATGTGCATGGTTTTGAATATTTTAACAGTTGCCAAAAAATATAAGGGATTCAGTCAGTCGAGTATATTTGATATTCGCGGCATAGGCCTATTGAAACGCACGATCAAAACGTGTTGTTTCTGCGTAGACAGACCCTCGGCTACACTTGACATGCAGTTGTGTTCTGTTCTCAGAGCATATGCTTTCTCTGTCTATGATCTGCAGCTTTTTTCACGAACTGCTGACCTCCTCTAGCCTGGGTTTTCCCATACTGCCTTGCGCGGTGATTTCAATCCCGCTGCTAAGCCAGTCTGGAAACTAACGCCCAAATGTTCGCCTGATGTTGGCGAACCAATCACAGAACATCCGAGAAGTTTCCGTTGCCCTCTTGCGTCTACATTCGACGCCAAAGGATTTACGGCAGCCCTTAGCGTTGCATACGAACGAGTTGGGTGAGCTATGCGCATTTGATAGACATCCGTGGCGCCCAATGAACGGATCTGGGCATTTTTTCAAATACGAGAAAATGAACGTCTGGTTGCCAGACCACGTCTCATTTGAGAAGTGGGAGGCGTTAGCCAGGCTAGACCTCCTCCACACTCGACAGAAAATTCGGCCACTGAGCAGTGAAGTTGCCGATGCGATACGTGCTTCTCAAGTCTGATAATTTGCAGCACGATCGAATGGTATTATGGAATCATGGACTGAAAGAAAAATTAAATAGCCTAGGCTATACTTAATTTAAATACTTCTTAATTTAATCCCACTGTCAACTCAAATTGGTGAGGGTTCTGTTACATCTGCGATCAAGTGATTTGAAACATAGAAAATATTATAACGATTAGTCTAGTCTAGTCTTTGACTTTTGAGTCGTTTTCCAAGCATCTGCCGTGCCGACTGAGGCATTCCATTCAGATGGCTTGACTACCACAAAGCGAGCCATCAAGTGTTGGAAGCTAACTGTACCATCCCCCTCTGTGAACTGACCTCTGTGCCTTAGAAGACGAATTTAACCCCCCCCTCCCCCCCAGAGCAGTTTCACACATCATTAGCAATCTTATGTTGAGTGTGCGTCTGCAACAGTGAGCTTACTCCTTTTCGGCTTTCGGAAACAGCAGCGTCACATGTCTCCACCACTTTTTTATGACGAACGATTTTGTCCCCACCACAAAATGTTTATCAATTCATCAAAAAAAGTTGGTGCCCACTGCCCAGGGCTACAGATAAACCTATTGTGATCGACAATGCCAACGTATAATGGACCGAAATAGCCGAAACAATGTGTTGTCGTACCTGCAACAATGTAGGCCTTTTCCAAAAACAATTTCAGTTACTTTAACTGGAAGTGAAAGCTAGGGGTATTTAAGTATCTTCGCCTCGGTCTTGTCTTGGTCTTACTGTCTTGGTCTTGCCGTCTCTGGTCGACATAGTGGCATTTTGACATTTTTGAAAATAAAATGCATGTAAAATATTTCCCTCACATCCGTCTTCCTATGTGCAGAAATGTGTTAAACTACTGACAACAAAATACGTGCGTTTAAGCTATAGGCTATTGTGTCAGCGCAACGATGCAATAGGCCTACATGTTTAAAAAGTTGTCCATCCACCGTTGATGCAATAATTTTTCTGCATAAGAACATAGCCCAAACTTTCATAGGTAGATTATACCAATAGATCTCATGTTGCAGTTAAGTAGCCTATAGTTAAGGTAGCCTACTGTTTTCGATGAAAAAGGCAAGAGCTGATTTTCATGTCAATAACCCTCATTTGAGCTATGTTGGCTACACGCGTTGATAAGAATTTCATTTAGATAGGTCCACAGGACCTGTTGTGTTTTGTTCTGTTAGTTTGGCCATTTGTTTCTGAATGCCTTCCTACAGTTGCTTAATTACTAAATCAGGCTTTCCACACAAACAAACGTATTGTCATAGCCTAAGTATGAGAAACCATCAAGAGAATGACATTTTAACTGTATTGGGCTCGGACAGAAAAATCCGCACACACAGATATCCGAATCGACCCTCTGACTGATCGCATGGCTGATTTTAAAAATCACGCACTCGTCATCGCTCATGAGCATCCAAGCTATCTTATTGTAGGCTACACGGCATCTCACCAGAATTCTTGAAATTGTCCATTACCCATGCAAACATTTATTTAGTAGCCTATTTACAAACTCTCTGTGTTTATTTTCAATTTCTCTCGTTTCTCTGCGTTTCTCTCCATACCAGCTAGGCAATGTAGCCAACTAGGGCGACAAAGGGAAGGAAATATGATTTGACATTTAAGCTGACAGTTGTCAAATTTGCCGAACAAAATATAGGAGAAGACAAAACAAAGACAAAACATGTGTGGCTTTCAACTTGTATTGATTGAAAATAGGCCTAATGTTACGATTTTCAAACCTGTCAATATTCAATAGGCTTACACTGCAATGCAGTGATATATGAGATGCATCCCCTATAACCATTATAGGTCAAAAAAGACAAGTAGAACGGCAAACAACGGGATTCATAAGGTCATATCCTTTTGAAATAAATTAAGCCACCGTTAATGCCACGGGGCAAACGTGTTTCTTAGCGTCTTGAAACTTTCTTCTGTGAACTGAAAGTCCGATCAAATTTCATTCAAAGGCAGTCCATAATTCAAATGAAATTGTTTTCTAACGAAAAAGTCCCAACTTTTATAATAGGCCCAAATAATAGAATATTTAGGCAAGATGTTTGTAGTGCTTCGGAAGATGGGACATTTTATAGTTAATCAAAACCGTTCAGTTCGTAATTCATTCTCCCTCCTTCGCATTCGGTTTGGAAAGAAACAGCATAAGAGAGCATAAACCATAGTTTCTCCAGTAGGTCTATCTTATTTTACAAATTTGACAACAGCCAGCTTACATTTCAAATAAACATAGCCTAGAGGTTTGTTGTGCGTCGGAAAATGGGACATTTTTATTTTTTAATTGTTTCCTGCATTTAGAATCAAGAATAACATTCGTGAACCATTTTGTTTTGTTGCCAGCATAAAAACAAGCGTACCATCGGCCTATCCACACATTTGAAATAAAATGTATGAATTGACCCAAAAACGAGAACACAGTTGTGCTTAGGGCATAGGCTTATGCTTTTAGTGGTTAGGCCTACCTCATGAAACCATTAGTGACAGCAAAACAAACCTAAACGAAACAGCCAGATGTCTCTTCATAAAATAGGCTAACAGAAGACACCTTCATAAACAATACCAAGTTTTGTTGTGAGACTAGGTTATTAAAAGCAGAAAAGATGTTCAGCTTGCTTCGGGATTGAATTCAATTTGGGACTGTTTGGCTAGTGGTAAATGCCGACATTCCTAACCCTGCTCACAAGTGCCACCTGGTGGTTGTTTGGGACATTGCAGCTTCACTTGGGGAAAATAAATAAAATACACGTGATTCACGTGTGATTCTCATGAGAATCTCACGTGAAAGCGGCCAATGTCAACCAACGCCCACTGTATATATACACCCGTTTGTACACATTTATCACATGCTGAATAGCCTGAATGACTCTTTATGCCTTTAACAAACGCACGGGCTGGAGCGTCACACACAACAGAACAGACCCGCAGAAAAAACAGCTTTCCTTTGAACCAAAACCCAGACTGAAGACTAACCAACTCACTCACCAGGTCCCTCAAGTACTCACTGAGTGATTTCGGTTTGCAATCCCCTCCAAAAATGCCAATCATGAAGGGACGTTTACCTGCTTCCTTCAATATACCTAGAATGGGCCACAGCTGCTGGTTATTACTCTTAAACAATGGGAGCCCGTCAAAGTTTAACTGTAACTGCAGACAATGCTTGCTAGGGAGTTTCATCCATACATTTCCAAGAAGGCCTGTGATCGCATTCAAAACACCAAAGTAGAAGAAAGCACCTCCTGCTACAGGTAGGATTTTGTAGTTGGTGACCGTTTTGAGTAGAGTCCTCCCATCTCTTGGCAAATTGGGGTGGTGAAAATGTAGAATGGACAACAAAGCAGTAAGTGCAACCATGGTGATGTTAAACTCCAAAGCCCAATTCACTAAATTGTCAGCAAGGTCAGGTCTATGCTCAGAAGGGCCCTCTCGATCATCGGAATCACTGTCAAAGGTCCAGTCACACATCAGGTCATCACAGTTTACAGTAACAACGTCCAAGTCACGTACAGTGTGGTCATCGGTCAGATCATAGTCACCGTTGTCATTGGTCATTGTCATGTCAATCTGAATACCTTGCAGCAAATTAGACACCGATTTGACTGCCTTGCGTCGGAGATTAGATTTGAAAGAATGAATTTGATCAGCCATTCTTACCTTAGAGCAGTGTTTGCCAAAAAGAAAATAAAAGATTACCTGAGGAAGAAAGAAAAAGAGATTAGAATAGTACAAAACCATTCATAATGTCTTAGTAAAATTACGATTTCCATTTTTTAGTCCAAGCAAAACTCAATAACCATAACCATTATGATATTATTACCCCATCCCAGCATAATTGTAGCCTGGAGACCAGACTCTCTGACTTCACAGAGAGTCTGGCCTAGATCCATTGGCAAACGTTTATTTCCTGGTTGGTGGACGCTTGTCTGAAGCTTGAAATCATTGGAGTTCAATCACTAACCCCGCATTCACACTGTCTCCGTCCGTCAACGGATCTCATTCACTTTGCATGGGGTAGACTCGAAATGCATTGTGGGTCCGTCCGTCGCTTCAGCTCCGTTGCCTCCGTCAAGAAAGTTGAGAAATGTTCAACTTTTCAGGCAGCGACGGATCCGTCAGCCAATCAGATCACGTGTATGCAAATACACATACGGCAGATCCAACGTCCGTGATCCGTTGACGGACGGAGACAGTGTGAATGCGGGGTAACGATTAGTAATGATGTTTAACTCATTCACTGCCATTGACGTCTATAGACGTCAATTGCGTTTTTCAATGGGGAGGGCTCCTGGGTGGGCTTGGGAACGATCTGGCATGGTTTCAGGCTTGTAAACAGACTGTACTAGCGATCCGAGCCGCTAGATGGCAGCAGTGCCATTTGGATGATTAGTATCTGCCAACATGCAGAGATGCAACATGCAAGATGCAAGCTAACAAACTGAAGATCGACCACAGCGGATCTAGTTTGCACGTGATCCAGCGAATAAATATGCTTACTTCTTACATCAAGGATGGAAAACATGTGAACGGTATGATGCATTTACATTGAATATTGCTATATAGACTAACAACAACTTTGCTAGTGCTAGCTTGCTAAGTCTACCGTCCTGTTCAGAGTCTTTAGCGACCATCAGAGTCCCTAGCAACCTTGACGAGACTGACGAGATAACAGTGCAATCGTGGTTGACATACTACTGAAACGCTAACGTTAAAAAGTTGATTTTCACAAAAAGATCGTTTTCTCCATTTTTTGGTCAAAAACAGGTGTTTTTAGCATAACCAACCCATGTTCTACTGACGATTACTAAAGAACGGAAAACGATAGAAACAAACCGATTTTTCCTGGTAAAAGAAGAGAGTCTACTCTTTCATTTGGTACCTTTGGTGTTTACATAGTCATAAATCTCACCGTTCGGTGGATCTTGGAAAAACGGTCAAAATGTTGTAAAACGTCTGGCAGTATGGAGCGCTCTGCACTGAAAATGGCTGGCAGCCAATGAGTTAACCACAGGGGACACAACGATAGCGATAGACTTGCAACTTGCGCCCACTATGACGTTCAGCGGTGTGGGCTTGACGCGCAGGATTTTAGAACAGTTTTCACCTTGTGCGGCTGCAGCGCGACGGACGTTTCTAGTGGGCTTTTACGCCGTTAAAAACAATGGAGTTCTATTTTTTTCTTCTTGTCGTGGCGCGCAGCACAGGTGTCTGGTGGGCGCCGGCTAAACAATTTTGACGGGAGCACGCCGCGATTCCAGTAGGCTACAACCCATGATTTCTGTCTGGGAATTTAGTTGCCGACTGTGAAAACTGAACAAAATCCCCCGACTGACATGCCGGTTGTAGTAAACTTGTGTAATAATTTCGTCTTTTTTTAATTCCTCAAATGGCTGCGGCTATAGCAAAGAAAATGTCATTGTTAAAAGTTATACTAGTAGGCCTACGGACACCATTATTAATCTAAACACATGCACTGAAACACCTCTACGCGCAGACAAACATGTAACGTGAACACAGACCTATGGTAGAAGTAACCGCACTCGGGTCCGGTCCACCCTAGTGTGAAAGCAACCAGTGCTCTCCCCTATTAGTAACCATGACCCTGTCGCCTCATGCTATAACGTTTTCAAAAAAAATATGTAGCTACTATTAGACTACGATTTCAAGAATATTTCACAAATTGTTTGTCTATATAACATGCATCAGAATGAGTCGGCGACAATAATATGCAAATTCGTTTAAATTCTACAAAATCACTGTGACAAATGTCTGATCTATCAATGCCAAGGGCATCCCTATCAGGGACGACTTAGGGAAAGGTGCAAACACTCCACGAGGTAGCAGCTAGTGCTAGTCAATGTTAGCTAGTGTTAATGTTAACTAGCTTCGTTCGTGCCATAAAAGTACAATTAATCCAGCTAACATTTTGTTCCACTTTATTTTCTTCCACAGGTCAAAGACTGAGGTCGTAAATAATATACACGTAAATCGCATCCAAGTTGCAAAGAAACACCCCAGATAGTAAATGTTAGCTACCTTGAGCTAAACAGCTAGCTTCGTTCGCGCCTTAAAAGTCGGAGCCACTTTCATACTTGCATACCCCAACTTGCACTAATTTACTGAGATATAATAAAGAATTTTCGGTTGTTGTCCTAATTAATATTTGTTAATTGAATTGCATTTCTAAAATCTTAATTTTCGTTTCATCGGAGGGATAGAAAGAACGAACTTCAGAACAAAGTTTAAATGGATCGATAATAATCAACATAATCAGCAATAACTCGAAATATGTAGAGTTAATGTAAAATGTTATGGGAACTCAATTGTTTATGCTTTTTAAGTTAATGTTAGACAAGACTTACCTCAAATTCACCGTGCTTTTTCGAGAGCAGAAGTCAAGCGTGCTATTGCCCTCTTCTCTCGTTGTGCACTGTCCACTCCAGTGAGATGACTGAACTGAGTGGTGCTTGCTGCAGTGACCGTTGAAATCGGCTTCATACTGGCAAAAGGGTCTCAGCCGAGCGTCCAGGTAACAGCAGTCGCGCGTTAAGTTAAAGCAGTCGTCAATGCTGGTAAAATGTTGAATTGGCCAGTGAAATGATTTGCAGACGTGTTCCTAACAAAACGTTTTACATGTAGGCCACCCATCCCATCCCAAAACACAAGATTATTCTGCATGTTACTGTTGGTCGGAAAAATATTTATCTTGGTTGACATTTTGTTTCAGTAGCCTAACCCAATGGTAGACGAACAAACATTTTTTTTTTGTTTTGTTAAAGTCGTGTTGATGTCTGCAAGTGGCAAAATAACGTGACCCGATTGCATGTTGCCACGACTCCGCCGATGCTGGGATTCAGCCGACTGCGCCGCAGGTTTTACGGAAGCGGCCCGCTCCTAATTGCTAGCTAGAGAGCCGATGCGCAACTAGCCGACAGCGCCGCAGGTTTTACGGAAGCAGCCCGCTCCTAATTTGTAGCAGGGAGCCGATGCCCAACTCAGCCGACAGCGCCGGAGGTTTTACGGAGGCGGCCCGATTGTAATTGCTAGCTGGGAAGTCACGTGGCCACGTCAGAGAGAAATTTTCATCAAATGCCAGGTCAGACAGCTACCTGCCTGGTCATAGTAGAAACAGGGTAGAAATAATTAATGCAGTTCGTAGTAACATTACAACACCCTAATAAATTATTGTATTAGCTTTTTAATGGTTTAAAAACGTCTGTCTTGAGGCTGCATGGCTTTGCTATTCAGTTTGACGACAAACACAGCAGTGCTTCTAGTTCAAAACGAACTGTTAAATTAACGACACATATGATCAAAGGCTCTAAAACCACTGAACCGTTTGACGTCATTCAAATACTCCTACACAGGTCTTGTAACGGAGATTTGTTCTATGTATTTTTCAAATGTGTGAACTTTATACTTTTTGAGATATTTACGATAAAAGAAATTAAAATTCCCATAGAGTTTACATTGAGACCCTTTGGCGGCAAAGATTAATTGTTACGTCAATGCTCAGCTGTCAGTAATCAAGGATCTCTGATCCAAAGCCATGCCACCGCCGCTGCGCTGAACCAGGCTAAACGGGAATGTTACATTACGTCTACTCATTAAGCTGTAACAGCTGCAGCTGCTGTAAACCAGGACGTTATCGTCTTGTCTCCTGTTAGGTTAGCCTACTCCTTACTTGATTTGTTTATATCGTTACAGTAGCCTAACCGGTTTGCTCTCGGTAACGTTATCAACAGCTAAAGACAATCTAACCTAACGTCAACGTAAACACTGTATTTAGCTAACGACAACCAAACTTCCTCCAGCCTACATAAAATATCCTACTGTAAGCTAACGTTACATTTGCTAGATATCCTACATGTTGCTGCATCATCGTTGATTGGCGTTGTTTGAGATTGTATTCCGTATTCCAATGGTGTCTAAGTTCACTGTAGGCTACTAAAGTGTCAGCTCTTGCAACTCATTTGAAGTTGGCAACTTCATTTCAGTCTTTTAAATTCTAATAGGCCTAAATGAAGAGTTATTTTCCATAATAGCCTATATCCACAATTTTGATGCATTTTCATAAATCACTTTTTAAATGTGACTTTCCAAGTAATTTCAGTGGAATTGTAATTAGGTTATTGTTATTTATCTATTTTTCTGTGTAGCCTAGTTGTCTTTTTAACTATAGGCCTAATACAATGTTTTACACAGTCAGCAACCTTTTTGCATTTACATGCAATGGTAATTCCTTCCATGGAATTACATTTTCTAGTTAGGTGTGTTACTTCAGACCTGGGACCAGGAGAGACTGAACTGCCCTCAGACAAGCTATGAGGGCAGGAGAGTGTTAGGACCAGGAGAGACTAAATAGCGCCAAAGAGATGACAAATTTACTTTAAAAAAATATCAAACTACACTACCCTAACTCGCCACTGTTTACAAGTACTTTAAAGCTTAATGCAATGTGCATTAACAAGCTTTCTAGCTCGCCTGATTAGCTTAACTAGCTAGCTTAGCTAGCGCTTATATGGTTACCATGGCATGGACACATAATGTTGATAGCGCTAGCACATTAATACAGAAAAGGTGTTGTTTTTTTCTGAATTAGACTACCTTGTTCTTCTATCTTTCTGTAACAGCCACTGCAACATTTCAGTGTGAATTGCAACACTAGCTTGCTTCTGAAACAGTAGGCTAGCTGCTAGTAGCAGCCTAGCTACCCTGTGCAATTAAAGATTTGAGTGAAGACGAAACAAGATCACATAGCTCCACTAACAATGTTTCAGTTTGGAGAATATTGCTCACCTTTCTGATTGGAAGGACAATTTCAAGCCGTTGTACTCTTCAAGAAAGTCTTGTAGCCTGTTGTAAAACCAAAGCTCCGCTATAACCCTCTCTGGTTGTACTCTTCAGCAAAACGCAGAACCTCTTGTGATTGGATGTGAGATTAAACCAATCACAAACGTTTCTGCCCTCAGAACATGTTTCGGTAAGCAAAACTCCCATCTGCGTATTGCATAGGAAACAAGGTGGCGGGCCTCCATGTACCAAACTGATAGCGATGGCTGTACCAGCATAAAAGTACTTGTCCTCATGTACAGTAGATCAAAAGGGAGAAAAGCACGTACAGTAGATCACTTGAAAAAGCATGGCCATTCTAGCAGTAGCTTAAACAGTTACACTTTTTCTACATGACCAAATAATGATACACACCCTTGAAATCCAGAGCTACGTGAAGATGACCCTTGTGTCCCTCAAACATTTCAGATTGTGAAAAAAATGCTTCCATGAGCAGTCGAAGAAATTCTCTACTCGGGCCCCCAAGGTCTATGGCTTCTTCTCTTGTCCCCTTGTCATCTGAGAATTCACACTCAATCTATTACAGGAGTTGAATGTCAACCTTCTAAACCCCCGTATAGCTCCATCAAGGACACTGGAGCGATTTATGTTAAACCTACAACTGCTATTGTTGTCGATTTTGGCTGACTGGAACATATTCTTTGGGTTGATTTCAAATGAGAGGAAACACATAATTACAAAGACATTCACAAACAGTTGCTCTACAATTGAATGTAATACAATTTCATTCTTAAAAAAAATCTCAGTTCAGTTCTCAGTTCAATTCAGAAACAACAACTCAGGTTTAGGGTACTGATACACTTACGTCTGGTCTTCAATGCTCGTCACAATAGCACTTAACAGTGATTCACCTCACTGTGTGTGGCTGTGTGTGTTCACTAATCGGTTAACACTAGAAGCGCCGCGCCGTTCTGACCCACTTATACCTAGAAGCGCCGCGCCCCGGTCATTTGACCGCTTTGACGACCTACTAGAAGCGCCGTGCTGTTGTGAACTACTTAAAGCGCGGCGAGGCGGTCAAATGACCGCTGAGTCCTTAGACTGGGGGGGTATTCCATCAACCTCGCTAAACAAGGCGGCGCTCAACAGAAATAGCCTGGCTTGAACTAGTGTAGACTTCCACTTGAAGCTAAAGCCGTTCCATTAACTCAAGTTAGCTGCATCTTGCCCTCGTTTATTCAAACGAGGCTAAAATCAGCTTCATGTCTCCTCGTGCACGAGGTAGAAAAGTAGACCAAAACCATAGATTGACGAAAAGACGATACATGTCGTAAAATTAAGGCAAACTAGAAGATTTCAGTTCGATTTACAAGCGCCATCTACAGGATTTCCATCGGAAGTAATCAAATTGAACACGAGAGAAAAAACATAGATAGCCTACAGTAGTTGCCTAAAAAGGAGAATAACGAAATCGTAGGCCTAGGCCTACTGTAAATCGCTAAACAGTAATTATGATGGTTTGAATTGGGACTTTGATTGTCTTCACTCTGAACAAAACGAGTGAATAAGTAGCCTAGGCTATTTAAACTCAAAACAACTTTGGCAGCTATTCAACATTAAAGATAACCTACGTTCTATTAAAAGGGTTCACTCTAAAATATTTTTTTCGGTGGTCATAAAATAAATTAGTATTGTCCTGGGAGTATTGGGAGAAAACCTATTGTCTCCCATAAGCATTAGTTCTGCCAGTGTTTGTGAAATATCTGAAATGCAATATTGGCTTTCAATATGTCATTTCATATTTAATTTGTGTAATACAGTTGGTTTGATATCTGAACTATAGGCCTAATCAATAGACTAGCCTATATGAAGCGGTTTTAATTATTATAGCCTTTACAGAATTAGGCAGGCTGGCTTGCCTCATCACTGACAGCCTGCCTACTGTCACTGAACAAGCTACTGTACATGAACCTTTATCAATAGTGATGCCTTTCATTAAAGAGTATAACTAAACATGGCAATATTAATGTGTTAACATAGCCTATGTAAATTCATCGCATGGGAACCGAACCCGAGAACACGCGCAACAGATCTCGGCTGATATCCTGTCACGCTGCGCATGACACCACGTAAGTTGTGCTTTGAGCAGAGCCGCAAGATTCCTTGGACCACATACAGATCAAGTTCAAACAATGTAAGTTGCATAATTTTCAGAAATTCTTTGAAACTAGCGAATAGGTAGCCTTAATCAATGCTTGCAACACTGTCGGAAAAAAGTTTCTCCTTCTATTTTTTAAGGCTACAGGTGACGAAAGCACAGGTTGACGGAACCAATGGTTTGGGACTCGTTTTCCGACTGGTGTTTTTTTTTTGCAACACAGATTAATTTAGCTCGGCAGTTAGCCTGCCACCGACCAGGTTAGTTCAGAAGCATATGTTACCCCAGCAACTCAGCTGAGATTCCTGTTAGCGGGAGTATTAACTCTCTTTAAAATTAGCGAGGCTTATCAAAGTTAGCCGCGATTTACGGTTAGCTCGCTTGATGGAATACTCCCCGGGAGGCTTTTACTTACACATAATGATCGCTAGATGGCGCTTCGTGCACGAATGAAATCGTTTGGTCATAAATTCAGTTTGCACTAAGCCATGTGTCATTCGTGTCAGACCGTGTTGTTGATAATCTGTGGTTGTTTGTTTCATTATGACATACAGCACGTTTGAGTTATCTGTTCATGTATTTGTGTTGATTTGTGTTGTTTGAGGTAAAAACTTTGGAAGAGTTCTTGAACAAACCTTGAGCAAACTTGACTTTCAACTAAAATGCTCTAAAAGTGAATGTGGCTAGTTCTAATTCACTCCCCAAATTCACTTCTATTCATTTAATAGGTAGCCTATATGTTCGCGCCGCCGAAAATGATCGGACCTGGTCACCTGGAACAAAGAGCCTAACAGTCTGGTTTCAATTACACAGTAGCCAGGATTTCATGCCGCATTTTACAGGCTACCGTGGCTACTTTCTAAAACAACTTTCATTCATTTAGGGAGAAGCATCTTATAGGGTCTAGGCTAGCTACCTCGGAGGGAGGGAGATAGAGAGAGCTATGCTGAGCAGGCATAGGCGTGAGAGCATAATTTAAAATAATGAGTGAATGATATTCTCCGTTTTGCGAATGTGTAGGCTATGTTTGCGATGTCTGCTGAAAAAAAGCTATAGGCCTATTCTTTCTAAGCTAACTTCTATGTGAATTCGAGATTCAGTTCGAGATTCAGCATCGACACACACATTTTCACATGCTTGATTAGCAAGGCTGTAGCTCACTGGTTAGAGCTTCGGCCTGAGGACCCAAGGGGTGTTGGTTCAATTCCCAACCTATTCATGACGGAAGTCCTTTTGAACAAGGCATCAATAAAGTAGGCTATATTCTATTCTTTTCTATTCACATAACTACACGCACACTGGCGAATTCGAACATTCTGAAACGCGCATATGCGATGAAACATTGCGCATTCTTCCACGAGTTGGCTTAACAGTCAGCCTACAGACTAGTAGGCCTATGCAGGGACAGATAGATGGGGTGGGGGTGGGGAGGCAGTTAATTGTCCTCAATATCTCGGTGATGTCTGTAGCCTAGCCTAGACGAGTGTATGGGGGAGGGGGGATGATCGGTTTCAAATAGGCTGCAATGGATAGTGTTATGTATAGACCACGAAGCCATTTGCTTTGAGAACGGCTGGCTGATGAAGTTGTTGGCTGGCTAGCTGGCTCAGCCAAAACCTTAATGCAGCCGCCACAGTTTTCATGACTGATAATGGTTTTAGTTGCCACTTCATGTCTACAGATGTGTATATTGTATTAGATATCAACACACAATGTTATTGTATTGTTTTGGACAACGTTCTGCACGTTTCACTTCAATGTAGACTGCATGCGTTCATTGCATTGTGAATGCGCAGCAATCTCTGGAAAGGAAACGGTGGAAGTCGCAGCAGTAGCCTAATAGCCTAACACATTCAATGCTGTAAATCCATCTGTTCCAGAATATTTGGTTCATATCATCAATCTTTGGTTTTGGTGTTTGTGCAACCGGGCCCTGACGATTTAACAAAAGTCTGAGTAACGTAGGAATTAGGAAAGTATGTAGGCCTAAGGTGAGATCAAAATCAGGCTACTTTGTTTCCTTCTTTTCCCCATGTCATTTTCATTGGTCGTCAACTCACTGTGAGTCCTGTGTATCGTAGCAACGAGCACATACTGATGTGGTGTGTCCAGTGGGAAAATCTCATGCAGGCCTAGTTTCTAAGCTATTGTTTATTTTTTCGCGTGTCACTATGATATAATTATTTTTAGATGCAAAAAGTCTAACTGGCTTAGTCAAAGATTGTCAGATGGCGGCAGAAAATGATTGGCTGGCGAAATTATTTTTCGTTAATGGTAGGCCTAAACATATTGTGATTCATCCGTTTATTTCAGATAGGTTGTTATTAAAAACCATTAACAAAAAATAATTGTTCATCGACGTTGAAAAACGGTCAGTAAATTAAATTGATATAAGATTCTGTATTTCGCTCCTGCCAAGATGTGAACACGGGTTTCCGACGTTGCAGACTGGGGTGTTAACACTAGAAGCGCCGCGCCGTTCTGACCCACTTATACCTAGAAGCGCCGCGCCCCGGTCATTTGACCGCTTTGACGACCTACTAGAAGCGCCGTGCTGTTGTGAACTACTTAAAGCGCGGCGAGGCGGTCAAATGACCGCTGAGTCCTTAGACTGGGAGGCTTTTGCTTACACATAATGATCGCAAGATGGCGCTTCGTGCACGAATGAAATCGTTTGGTCATAAATTCAGTTTGCACTAAGCCATGTCATTCGTGTCAGACCGTGTTGTTGATAATCTGTGGTTGTTTGTTTCATTATGACATAGCCTACAGCACGTTTGAGTTATCTGTTAATGTATTTGTGTTGATTTGTGTTGTTAAAAACTTTGGAAGAGTTCTTGAACAAACCTTAAGCAAACTTGACTTTCAACTAAAATGCTCTAAAAGTGAATGTGGCTAGTTCTAATTCACTCCCCAAATTCACTTCTATTCATTTAATAGGTAGCCTATGTTCGCGCTGCCGAAAATGATCGGACCTGGTCACCTGGAACAAAGAGCCTAATAGTCTGGTTTCAATTACACAGTAGCCAGGATTTCATGCCGCATTTTACAGGCTACCGTGGCTACTTTCTAAAACAACTTTCATTCATTTAGGGAGAAGATCTAGGGTCTAGCTACATCGGAGGGAGGGAGATAGAGAGAGCTATGCTGAGCAGGCATAGGCGTGAGAAGTAGCATAATTTAAAATAATGAGTGAATGATATTCTCTGTTTTGCGAATGTGTAGGCTATGTTTGCGATGTCTGCTGAAAAAAAAGCTAGGCCTATTGTTTCTACAATTTAAACAAGACATCAATAAAGTAGGCTATATTTATATTCTTTTCGATTCACATAACTACACGCACGCTGGCGAATTCGAACATTCTGAAACGCGCATATGCGATGAAACATGATTGCGCATTCTTCCACGGGTTGCCTAAACAGCCAGCTTACAGCCTAGTCTATGCAGGGGACAGATAGATGGGGTGGGGGTGGGGGTGGGGAGGCAGTTCCTCAATGCCTCGGTGATATCTGTAGCCTAAGTATCCTAGACGAGTGTATGGGGGAGGGGGATGATCGGTTTCAAATAGGCTGCAATGGATAGTGTGTTGTATAGACCCCGAAGCCATTTGCTTTGAGAACGGCTGGCTAATGAAGTTGTTGGCTGGCTAGCTGGCTCAGCCAAAACCTTAATGCAGCCGCCACAGTTTTCATGACTGATAATGGCTTTAGTTGCCACTTCATGTCTACAGATGTGTATATTGTATTAGATATCAACACACAATGTTATTGTATTGTTTTGGACAACGTTCTGCACGTTTCACTTCAATGTAGACTGCATGCGTTCATTGCGTTGTGAACAGCGCAGCAATCTCTGGAAAGGAAACGGTGGAAGTCGCATCAGTAGGCTAGCTAATAGCCTATCACGTTCAATGCTGTAAATCCATCTGTTCCAGAATATTTGGTTCATATCATCAATCTTTGGTTTTGGTCTTTGTGCAACCGGGCCCTGACGATTTAACAAAAGTCTGAGTAGCCCTACGTAGGAATTAGGAAAGTAGCCTATGTAAGGTGAGATCAAAATCAGGCTAGGCCTACTTTGTTTGCTGCTTTTCCCCATGTCATTTTCATTGGTCGTCAACTCACTGGGAGTCCTGTGTGTCGTAGCAACGAGCACAATACTGATGTGGTGTGTCCAGTGGGAAAATCTCATGTAGGCATAGTTTCTAGGCTATCGTTTATTTTTTCGCGTGTCACTATGATATAATTATTTTTAGATGCAAAAAGTCTAACTGGCTTTGTCAAAGTTTGTCAGTTGGCGGCAGAAAATGATTGGCTGGCGAAATTATTTTTCGTTAATGGTAGGCCTAAACATATTGCTATTCATCCGTTTATTTCAGATAGGTTGTTATTAAAAACCATTAACAAAAAATAATTGTTCATCGACGTTGAAAAACGGCCAGTAAATTCTATCGATATAAGATTTTGCATTTCGCTCCTGCCGAGATGTGAACACGGGTCTCCGGCGTGTTAACGCTGCGCCAATTGACATTATACAACAATTGCGTTAGGATAGGTCCTTGACTTGACGTAACTCAGTCAGTCCAGCAAATATGTAAGAAAATGCTTATACATTAGTCTGAGCTTTAAAAGATAGCCTACAAATAGAAGATAAGATGTACAACTATGAATGTACGTAGGCATACGCGCCCTACGTACATAAATAGGCTACGACGAAAATTACACATGTAGGCCTGTCGCAACGTTTTCAAAACAAACTCGCATTTTACCACTGTAAATCGCCTCCATAGACTATGCCATGTAAATGAAAAATAGTTATTAAAATAAAGCACATATATAATACATGTTGCACATATATAAACGATATGTTTTATGGTAAAATATTATTCTCATGCCCGACTGACAGGAAATCCTTGCGACATCTGCTGTGAGAAAAGAGAATAGCAGCCTGAACAAAAATGGCCGAACGCGAGACAACATAGTGTTGTCACATAAGTGAGCGCAAAATAGCTCTAAACTAGCTTGTACCGGTGTGCTTTTGATCATGTAAAAATTCTGGGTGACAAAACACGCGTATTTAGGAAAAGTCGTGAACGTAGGGTCCTGGAATTTAATCGAGTGAAAAGATTTTTTTTTTTTTGTAATCGCTGCGGTCAAATGACCGCAGCCCGGCAGTTCTAGGTATATCTAGGTCAAACCCACACGGCGCTTCTATGAATACGCGTCAGCGGTCAAATGACCGGCGCTTGGCGCTTCTAGTGTTAATGCTGCGCCACTTGACATTGTACAAAAACTGCGTTAGGATAAGTGTTTGACTTGACGTAACTCAGTCAGTCCAGCAAATATGTAAGAAAATGCTTATACATTAGTCTGAGCTTTAAAAGATAGCCTACAAATAGAAGATAAGATATACAACTATGAATGTACGTAGTCATACGCGCCCTACGTACATAAATAGGCTACGACGAAATATGTTTTACACCTGTAGGCCTGTCGCAACGTTTTCAAAACAAACTCGCATTTTACCACTGTAAATCGCCTCCATAGACTATGCCATGTAAATGAAAAATAGTTATAAATAATATATATTATATAAATAATATATAATATATAAAATAAAGCACATATATAATACATATTGCACATATATAAACGATATGTTTTATGGTAAAATATTATTCTCATGCCCGACTGACAGGAAATCCTTGCGACATCTGCTGTGAGAAAAGAGAATAGCAGCCTGGACAAAAATGGCCGAACGCGAGACAACATAGTGTTGTCACATAAGTGAGCGCAAAATAGCTCTAAACTAGCTTGTACCGGTGTGCTTTTGACCATGTAAAAATTCTGGGTGACAAAACACGCGTATTTAGGAAAAGTCGTGAACGTAGGGTCCTGAAATTTAATCGAGTGAAAATATATATTTTTTTTTTTGTAATCGCTGCGGTCAAATGACCGCAGCCCGGCAGTTCTAGGTATATCTAGGTCAAACCCACACGGCGCTTCTAGGAATACGCGTCAGCGGTCAAATGACCGGCGCTTGGCGCTTCTAGTGTTAAATTGGGTTAAATGCAGAGAAACTAATTTCCCTCACAGGATCAAAAAAATATATATTCTATTCTATTCTTCTATCCTCTTCCTCGGAATCCTCAATTATAGTAACATATGTCCCATAATCACTTTCTGGGCGAAATTCAGCCTGGCCACTTGTCGATGGTTGTTGAGATGGTGCTTCGGGATGGTGGCTAGCAGAATGTTCTGCTAGTATAGGGAGGGAAAGTAATCTCATCGCCATCTGGTGGTTGCGTTCCTAGAGGCTAGCGGGAGTGGATGGGATTTTCTTTTAGAAAAAATATATCTCTGCCCACTATGGGAAGTTAGTTAAATGCCTTCAATATGCTATGCATTTAGGTCAGCTCTATTGCTTCTAGTGGGCATACTTTAATTTTTAGGATCAGTTTAATTGTTTTGAGTTTGTTTGTAACATGGTGATAACGAACTACAGTAGCTATAGCATTTGACGTCACCAGTTTGGGCGCTTCATCTCCAACTGATCAAAACGGCAATTTGCATAACTGGCTTATCATATTTTTGTAACAACAGAGAGCAATGTAAACCGCGTGGTAATTACCTTTATGTTGGGATAACTTGTGTTGTGCTCCTACTCACACAAGAGCTGGCAGTAAGTGTGATTGTCTATTATCTAACCAACTAGCTAACAGGCTAATAAACAAGCCATGCTAGGTCAGTAACGTTGTCGAAGGGTGTCACGTCACTTGAAGTTGTAGTCCATTTATGAAATGAAACGAGCAATTACGTTTTTTTAAAATAAGGCGAAATAGGGTCTGCTATTTTCACAGTTAGTAGATTATTACAGTATACAGACTGAAAAATATTTTTGGTGGATAAGATCGCTGGTATAGCTGCGTAGTATTTATTTGAAAAGTCGGTCTATGGGACTTAACATTGGAGCTGCTCTTCGATAGGAACGCAACCACTTGGGGCGCTGGTTTTCACTTTCCCTCCCTATATTATTTACCTGGTAACTCAAACCACATCCGATTGGAAGTTCCTTTCCCTGCACTGTAACCCTAACAGCAGTCTGACTGACCAGGTAACTTATTGGGGCCCCAGTCATGTTTTTTTATGACCTCAAATACTTCTGCTCTCACATCTGACTCTTTCCTTAAAAAAAGGCAGCAAAGTTGTTTTAGGGAATGTACTGCAAAACATAGGCCTACGCTTCATAGTCACCTACAGTACATGCTGCATCAAAAAGATAACATGTTTCTGAGTTCATGAAGAGAATAATGAATGAACATAAAACACACAGACTGTTTAACTGCAGAATAAGTACATTGCCCACCACTGTGTACTGCAAATTAAATCAGATTACCTGTTTGGGTTGTAGGAGCAGACGACCGGCTTCTTTTTGCGCTTAGCCTTTGCTTTGGCAACAATAACTGTGCGTTCAGACCAAGAGCGACTTGAGCTTCCAAAATCGCTCTGGACGCCCTGTAAAGGACGCTGTGGGAAGCTTGGATGCTTTGGCCGCTCCTGGCCGCTCTGACGTAGTAGCATTCTATGTTCGTTGCTGGTCGTTTGGTCGCTGAACCGCGTCATAGCTCATTACCATAACGTTAAACCACTTTCAACTTTCTTTAGTCGCTCAAGACGCCCAAAACGCGACGCCGACGGATTGGTCGCTGCTGGCAGCTGAGAGAAGCCGGCTTCCATTGAAAATGAATGACTTCCGGAATCTTTGGAAGCTCAAGTCGCCGGCGGTGTGAACGCACAGTAACAGAGGTGATGGGTTGGCCACTTTGTATCCGCTTGCCTCTCGGCCGATGCCACTGCTGGGTCTGACTCGTACAGGAGGACAAGTGATCTTTCCCTCGCAGCCGGTCAACATGGTGGAATAAACCAATAACATGAGAGCAGTAATCCGGTTCCCTAAGGATTCAATCCCAATGATGTGTCAGATCAATCACAGATGTACAGCAAAGCCCAGTATATTACAAAACGCTGCTTTAGCAGAAGAAAAATCTTGCTATGCTAATACGGAGCTTAACTAGGTTAAGATAAATAAATAAAGCTAATAGTAATTACCATAGCATATTTTATAAGTCACATCAAGTCAGATTGATACATTGAACATAATATAGTATAAATGTATACATTTAGCCTAAGTAAATCAAACTTCTTACCCTGCAGTGCATGAACAGTGCTGTTCCACAATCTTGTTGTCCGCGATGGTGATAGCAACGAGATGGGGTTTTTCGCGTTTACACTTGACCTGTACACTTTCGCCTGGGGCTGTAGTTTTATACCAAATGTTTCAACTACAACGTCATTAACATACTCCTCCATTGAATAAGACAGACCCTTTTGGTAACTTCGAGATGAGATTTGCTCTGTCTGACTCCTATTGCCTCCTGAGAAATGTCAGCCACAGTGACAGCTGCCATAGCGCCCAGTTACCGAATGTTGATTGTTTCTCCGAGTGAGTGGAGGGGGCGTGGCTTAGGTGAATTCCTCCTCCAAGGAAGGGGTGTACATGGAATGTTCATTCAACAGAATGAAATTGCCAGTGAACTGTTTAGGCACTTTTACAGTTTTTGGCATTCTGGTGGCAGCTGGGAATCTCCTTCTCCCTGTTTGCCTGTTGAACATAGCAGGAAAAGACCTGAAAGAAAAGAGGGGTCATTGAGTATGATAAAATGCACATTTCTAAAACGGATAGTTCCGGTCCTTGATTGTGATTGGCTGAATCGCGTTCGATGCCGTTGTAAATATAATGATAAACTCACACCTTGACCGCATTTCGTTCTATAGTAATGCGCTAGCACAAAACTAGCAGTGGCTGCGTCTTGTTGTTGCATGGCAACCATTCATAAGGAGGGAATATATTTCTTGGCGGAAGAAAGATTATCTATGGATACATCGTTACATTGTCGTTGCTGTGCCTTCGTTTCATGAAATCTTGCTAGATCGACGTAGTAACCGTTTTAGAAAAGCAATAAGCCACTCGAGTCCGTGGGTTATACTGTATAATCGAACAGCTAAGGGGGTTTTAGGCACTCCGCTTCGCGTCGTGCCTAACAACGCCCCTTAGCTGTTCGATTATACAGTATAACCCACGGCCTCTCGGGGCTTATTGCTTAATTCTTACTATACTATACAGTACTATCCACGATATTCCGCAGCCCAACAATGGGGGTCGCCATGACACCGAGACGGTTTTCTATTTCCGGCGAAGCTGCATTGTATCTGTTTTAACGTGACGGTTTACGGTGCTTAACATATCATAACGAATATAAAAGTAAACTTTTCTATTTTATATCGGTTATATATGATGTAGTATATACATGCTGAGGGCAGAATTGTCAATATTTCGAAAGAAATCTAAGTTGAGGCATAATCTAGTTAGCTATGGAGAACGCACATGTTAACAGAATGAACGGAAGTTGAAAACAGTATCGTAACCATCGCAACGATACATATTTCCGGGTTAAGGAATGAGGTGGATAGTATAGCAAGTATACTATATTCACACTTATTGAAGCCTGTAGCAGTGCAGGACGGCGTGTCAGTGATACTGGTATTCGGTATTCATCACAAGGTCCTCTTCAATGAGGCTGTCCTCTGATTCTGAGCTCTCACTTGTCATACACTTGAGGACTCAAAATAATTAATTTAGTTACAAGGATACAAGGATGTTTATTTGTCACATGCATATGATTACTAATGTAAAGAATGCAGTGAAATTGTCAGGGGGGTGGGTGGTAGGAAAGGGCAGAATAAGTGCTTATGGAGGGCAGGGGGGACTAAGGGCTGCATAAAGAAGGGGGTGGATGAAAAATTGGGCAGATCTAGGTTCAAGGGACGAATCGAAAATTAAATCAAATCGAGGATTTGGAGAATCGTGACACCCCTAATGTATAGTATTTATCCGGTACACTTTATTTTAATGGATTTGTTCCACTGTATTAGACTATTTAGTGTGTACCAACACAGATGACATACATGTACTATGTAGTGAATTAGAAGAACTGTTCCAAGACATCGAAGACACAACATACATGTCATGTACATTAGTGATGCGCGGGTCGGGTATTTTTACAACCCGCGGGTCCCGCTTTTATGAAATTATTTGGCCCGCCCCAGCCCGCCCCGCACCACTGTATCTATTTAACAAAATTATGCATGTTTTTGCAAAGCAACGTTATGTGGAGCCATATGGAGGAGGTGGCTCATTGAATTGAAAAGGTAGGCTAAGGAATTGTTTGGGAAATAATAATGGCTAGTCATTGTTAACATTAGCAATACATTATCAGAGTTCGTTTCTCTGTCATTGTGCTGAGGAAACAACATTAGCACTTGCCATTGAAAGCTAGCAGCCTACGTTCCTGTTGGATCCTGCAGCAAGCTGGCAACCGCGACTCATATCAGAAGGGAGGGGGAGGTGATAGCCTACATACACCGCGCTACAGTATTTTGAAAGTAATTGCAGCCTATTCGTTTTGGCCAAAATCCTACTGTTCCTTTAATATAGGCTATAGGGAATTGCACCCAAAATAGGCTACATGGATTTCTAAATTTATTTTTGTTTTTAATGACCCGCCCCGCAAATTAAGTGATAATTTCTTTACCCGCCCCAACCCGACCTGCGGGTTACCCGCAGGTTACCAGACGACCCGCGCATCACTAATGTACATGTAAGTAATTAACTGGTACACTTAATAGGTTGTGACAGGCGGGAGGCGCTGAGGTGTTTCAAGCGTTTAATCTACCAAATGTGTGGGATGAGCGATTGAGATTGGCTGTTACATTAAGGTAAAGGGTCAATATGTTTAACTACACTATGCATTATATAGGGTCATTACGTTTATTAACATTATAATACATGCAGAGGCGTCGTTAGACCTGGGCATTCGGGGCTAGAGCCCCGGATGTAGGCTATTGGGGATAGCCCAGGATCTCCGTGCCTTACAAAATGATGAAAATCGCCACAGAGTTTTTTTTATATGGTTCAAATTGAATGCCACGGTCAGCAGCCCCTAGCCTCACGTGATTGCCGCTAGTGGCGTCTAGATTTCTAGTCTATTTCTTAGCAGTCACAACTTAGCCTGAGAGCCAGAAACACAGGCACAACTGCAATATTGTTACTCTGTTCGCTGACGTTCCATGGAGTCAGAATAAATTGTTGCAAATGCGACATCAGTGTTCCATGCTTCCCCCCTCTGTCGGGCTGACTGCCAGCCTCTGTAACTCGCTAACTTTAAGACCGTTCATTTGGATAACAAAGAGATAAACTTACTCACCGACGTTACCTAACGGCTCTGTAGGGTAGATTAACGAAACGTTCTGCACAAGCATTCGTTTTCCATGAACTTGTTCCATTAAGTCTACTACAGTAGTCAACAGTAGTAAACACGTAGTAGCCTACAACAACAGTAGTAAACACTGCTAGTTATCACAAAACGAGTGGAAGAGTCAGGCTGGCCGCACGTAGATCTCCTAGGCAATTATACCAATGATTTCCATGCAAACTGAAAATTGGACGAGGAGTTGTGTTGCATTAATCCATTTACAGCGATTAGAGTGGCACCTGGAAATGATTCATTCATTCATCATGTCACGGGCAGAAAAAAATGTTTGGGTGTGAGGTCTCTGTTAGAACTACCAGTAGCCTATAGGCTAGCCTTGAGGGAAATTAGCTTTATTTGTTATTAAAATATGATGAGGAGAACCCCAACGAATGTCCTTCCTTTCCTTCTCAAACTACGTTGAAACGGCATCTTTAACGGCCCAATTTTCAAAATTTTGATAGAAGTTAGGCCACATGTGTGATGTACAGTGGGTACGGGTTGAGAATGCACCTTCTCCCGCGGGACTCCCGAAGAGATCCCGCAGGCCGTCAAGCCGATTTTTTTCGAGGCTAAGGCAATGTACCCAAACAACCACCAGGTGGCAGAAAGTTTCATCCCGCATTTCAAAATGATGAAGACCGCATATCCGTCAATAGTCGACTCCTTAATCTCATTTAATCATAACAATGAAGGTGATGACTGGCGAAATTATTCAAACGACGTTTCAATGAACCATTGTTGAAATGAATGAAAATGGTTATAGAAAATCGCCTACAGCCTAACGCCGACACAGCTGATTCTTTGATTGATTCTAAGCTGTTTTGATGTAGGGGATGGGTAAACTGGCGCGCTACAAACATGCTACCAATCAAATGTAATATTAGTAGGACTAGCCTACTTAGACACTTTAGTCATAGGCAACGTTGCCATGTTAATTTGGGCTAGAAGTGCTTGCTTGTGGTGGCGCTCCTGTCCGCTGCTTCTCCCGAATTGTGTGGCAAATTTGTCAGCAATCAGCTTAAATGTCAAATCATATTTATTTCTCTTTGTCGCCATGGTATTGGGGGAAACGCGGAGAAACGAGATGGTCAGTCCTCGTATTTTTTCTTCGCGTTTCGTTATAAGAAATAGGCTATATAAGTAATGTAATGGTCAATTTGCTGCGCAATTGACCAAGCAACCGCGGACCGACAGAAAAAGAAAGCAAACGTTGCTGCGGAAATGCTTGCTTATTTGATGTGTTTAAACGTAGAGCCATACAATTAGGTGTGTCTGTTATTATGATAATTTTCGAGCATAACTGGTTGTCCATAGCTCAGTGACAGGTGTTAATAGCCTTGCCATAAGCACTGCTGCAGGTGCTTCTTTTATTATGCGGTTAGAGCATAAGCGCTTACTCATATAGACAATAACTCAGGGACAGGTGCAAAACCACCAACTGGGATGGATCGAAGGGCAAGCAAGCACTGCCACACAACGTGAAGGCCTTTGTGTTGTCAACACTAAGCAGAACGTTTCCTACGATGGGGAGAAGTGGCCGCAAGGACTGCATCGATAAGATCAACGAATAGCCTACAGTAATGTTTTACAACCCAGCTGGTATCCGCTGTTCATTCCGACATATCCCCACTCGGCGGTAGGCCTAGGCCTATTTAACTTTTATTTCAAACAACGTGCCATTCCGACATGAGGTCATTAATAGGCTATTAATGTCATAACTATTAGGCTATCATTAGACCTCATCGGTTTTGAGAGCTGGAAATACATGTGTTTGCTAAATATCGGTTGTTGTGCATGTTGCGTTCGCGACTCGGGGAAGTGAAAGCAGTTCTGTAAAGACATTGCAAGTTTTCATGGCGATCATCTGCGCCGCGCCGCGCAGCTGTAGCTGATTGTGAAAGCCGATTGGAAATACATAAGTTTAGAGCGAACGTTTCAACTATGTTTGCCATGGTAGACAAAAACACTCAAATAAAACAATAGCCTAACAAATAACTGCATGCGTAATGGACACGGCTCTATATCCTAAATAATTTTCGAGGTTCGCCATTTGGTAATATGACCTATCCTTACTGACAATATTTGGATTGGACCATTTAGATTGAGCACAACTAAAGTTGCACGAAGGCAAAATACAGTCCTAAAAGCCTATTCTATATAGCCTGGCCAATATTGTAGATGTGCAAAAGCAGCATTTGCGTGCGTGCTTGCCGGTGAGGTGTAGCCTACAAAAATGAGCATAACATCTGATTATTAAAGTATGGCTATAGGATATAGGCTAGAGAAGAGTTGGTTTAAAATTCAAGTGTAGTAAAAAAGTTTGTGCACATCCCCGGTCAAGGTGCAGAACAAGAGTAGGCTAAATCATAAAAAATGGAAAAAGGTTCGCACACTTGAAATCCTTCTTTTTTGATTTGATTTTATTTTCTTTATCACAAAGGAATGACGTTTCGACCGTGTGGTCTTCTTCAGATTAAAATTCAAGTACGTGCGCTATTTAACCCCTCGAGACCGACTGCAGTCTGCTGACACAGCCAGACGACTCTCCCAACCCATTCATTCGTTTTGGCCGATATAACCCATTCATTCGTTTTGTGCGTATATAGATTCCTGCATGCTGCATTACCGTGACCCTTAGCCTACCTTGTGGATGATTTTTTCTCATTGGAATACAGCAGGACAGAATGCCTTTTATCTAACAAACGCAAAAGCTGAGATTGTTGGAAGGACTAGGCTACTCAACAAACTTGTTTTTCGTTTCTGGGAGATCTCGTTATCGTTTTGGATTGTCGGATTTTTATACTTATAGGTTGGACTTATGGACAATGAACTTTGAGGGGTGGTTGTTAGTGCTTTACAAAGCTTTGTGTTAATAAGTGTCGGTCCTCCTATCCTTCAGCTCACTGCGCGATGCAGTTGCGCATAGTGGCCAGCCACGAAGTCATTAACTGTTTACGACACAATACATGATATTTGTGTTTTTCGTTTCTTAGATTTAATGCATGTTTGACATGTAAACAGGCCTTCAGTCCGTTAACTTAAGGCCTTCTTTTGCATGGGGTTGCTCGCATCCGCCCGTAACCTAGACTATTATGTGCGTAGTGGCTGCATACTCTTGATTATAATAAGAGGCAAATTGTTACAGGACAACTTAAACTGACTTCCCCAATGCTTCCCCGCAGCACATTACATTTTAATATAGGCTAATATAGGATGAACAAAGTCTATGGACTTGCTATATTAAATCCAGTAGCCTAATAATTCTATGCGCCACGTCTTTTCACGATTTCGCAAGTGATGTAGTAGGCTACGTTTAAACATCGACAAACGTCTGTGAGACTACCCATTTCATGAAGAGCAATTGTCTTGTGCGATCATTCCCCCTCCCCCACACTTGTCTAACCAGTTCACTAGACATTATAGCCTACCTATATGAGGCATTGAGGACGATTGCCTCCCTTCCCCCTCTCTCTCGACAGACACTTCCTGACACTAGAGCTCGGGATCAAGACATCAAAACTTCGCGGGCACAGCCACATTGGCAGCTTCACTCCTTAGTTTACTATGGATTACTATGGATTTACTCCCGCCTTTTAGTGTGTTCCTGTTACTTAGTTTTTGCCTTCTTGGTAGTATGTTGCTGTGTAGTGGGGTGTAACAGTGCAACCCACGATCGCAAGAGGAAAAGAATAAATCGCTACTATATTTCTGCTTCTTGTCTTGTGCATCTGAATGAATGGATATTACGTTCAGTGCTATACCAATGGCGGCGATATTCCTAGAATGCAAGGCGTGTGCCCGAGCCCTATTATGTAAATGTAAAAAATGTGTGTGTGTGTGTTGCGCTTTTTAATAAAATAATGCCTCTTGTCTTAATGGGTTCCGGAGGTTCGTAGAGTAAGTTTTGAACCCCGATCGCTGACGTATGATTAAGATGCCTCAACCATTTACGCAACAGTTCGAGTGTCAATCTCTTCGCACTTAGCCAAGAAATATAAAGGATTCAGTCAGTCGAGTTCATTTATTCGCGGCATGCACTTGAAACGCCGATCAAAAGTTCTGACATGTTAAACTGACGTTAGTCATTAATTCACCACATGATAAAATGCTGTTATATTGACGCACAGTAGCCCACGGTAGTCTATGTCTATCTCTGAATCAACATGAACATGCATAACGAGATCCATATATTCTAAGTTGCTAGAAACTTCTTTTGCGGAGCTAGGCCTACTAGTCGATGGTTACAATGAATCACCCTCACTGCCCTATCGCATATCTGACCATTCATTGTTACAATGTTACAAAATGCGCGATCTTCTCCATGCATGTAGCCTATGGTTATAAGTAAAGTGACATGATAGGCATGTAGGCCTATTAAAGATATTTCTGTTAAATACATTTTATTTTCAGTTGTCAAAAGTGGTGGGGACAAAATCTGTGATAAAGTGCTGGGTAAGCTACCCAGCGTCGCCGGTTAAAATGAACATGCCTCCGTTTTAAAATAGCCTATAGGCCTACACATTTCTAAGTATTCCTAGCATAAATGTAGCCTAAATGTCCATCTTGTCCATCTCTTTCGTCTTCGCCTTGACAATAATAGCCTATTCACGGAAATGCGGTCTTGTAACCGTAATGAATTAATGAATTAATCTAAGGTTGCCTATCGAGTCTTTCAGGTTGAATTGAAGGCTTCTAAAACCATTTTCATTCATTTCAACAATGGTTTATTGAAACGTCGTTTGATTATAATTTCGCCAGTCATCACCTTCATTTTAATGATTAAATGAGACGGATTAAATGAGACGGATATGCGGAGCATTTCTCTCCCTCTCCATTGACCAAAACGTTGCTCTGGCATCTCTGCTGGACTGACTGAGTTATAGGCTACGTCGAGTGAGAGAGCCAGCTGTGAGGTACGCTGTAAAACATTCGAAAACTCTGAAACTGCAATCTGACATGCCGAGCGTGATGTCTCTTTTCTCTGATTGTCACCAGCGCGGTGTCTTCGGGTTTTTCCGTGTTTTCCGGTATGAGCCGAACCTTCATTTTATTAGGGCGGTCTTATGTTGCCCCCTTGCGGTTGCTTTTTTAATTAAAGTCCCGATGCTTCGGGAGTCCCGATGTGCGGGAAAGAAAGGAGCATTCTCAACCCGTACCATCTGTAGGTGGTGGAAGTTCATTGTAGTGAGGGGTCTGATGGGGACGTTGGACTTGAGAATTTTGTAGGTCATCTAAGTACTCCAAAAAATGCACTTTGGCTTTTGTCTGATTTTGATAATTTAACCTTTGAAATTGAGGGACTAAACTGAGTAAGAATAACTCTATGTCAGACTTTGGAGGGGGTGGAGATGAAATAATAGCAAGCAGTTTTTCATTTACTTCTGAGTTGGGGCTTTTTGAACTAGTTCTTTTCTTTGTTTTTCTGGGATTAGTAGGAATGGTCTCTTCTGTTGCCTCTGTGAAGTATGATTCAGATGTTGTTTCTGTTTCTGTTGTTTCTGGCTGGCAGTTGACTGTCAGATTACCTGTAGTACTACAGATTTTAGTACACTTTGTTAGTACAAATCTCACAGAACACCATGAGACAAAAACATATTGAAGAGATATAAAAAAAACATTTGCAATATCTGTCAACTAACCTTCTGGAGTATGTGTATGGCAATATAAATGCCATCTGTTCTGCAAATTTCCATTCCCTTAGAGGGGCAGCACCTGATCCACTTGGCATTTTAAGCCTTTTCCTCCATTTTAGGAAAGCATCCCTAAGGGATTTCCAGCGCTTCCTGCAGACACTTTCTGTAAGCAATTGAATGACATTTTAATTTTTGGTTTCTATTTACAGATACATTGGAGGTGGTGAATCTATGGCAAGTCTAGCTGTCTACTACCGCCTTGGGGAGACTACAGTCAGAAGGGCTGTAAAGGAGACCTGTGAGGCCATCAACACCCGGTTACTCCCCACTCATATGCCGCCACCAAGTGAAGAGAACTGGAGGGACATTGCAAAGAGCTTCCTTGAGAAATGGCAATTCCCAAATTGCATAGGTATGCAGTGGTTTAGTTTTGCATTAAGGTCTCCCCAGTAAGAAAGGAAATATTGTGTGTGACTGTGTGCACTTAATAGGTTTATTCCACTGTATCAAAGAGTAACAAGGTTGTAGCAGCACAGCTGTTACATGTACACTGAAGACAATGAAGCCTTGACTTGGAGCTGAGAATGGTTTGTATATCAAGCTCACCTCAAGCAACTGTGACGGCCTCACATACTTACAGGCTTTCTTGAAAATCTTTTGAACAAGGCTAGCATCCAGCTGCTGGCCTTCGCACAGAGATGGAGCAACCAGCTGGTTGCCGCAAGGCATTAGGACTTGCAATCTGCAGAGAAAACAGTGCTTTAGCGGGTGTCAAAGTGCTATAAGTGGCATCTTCGACATCAAGGTTGCGTGATCCCACGTTTTATCGAACTCAAACGCATTGAGTATTAATCCTTTGTCGTGCAGCCTTCTTTTTGAGTCACATCTGACAACATGATTGATACTCAGGGACGGCAGCAAGATGATGTCCTTATTGTATCGCCAATGAAATGGCGGGTTGGAAGGTCATGCTCTGAAAAAAGGAAGAAAACGTGTTTTAGAGGCCACTGTTCCCACCTAGTTTGACCTATAATCAAATGCTTGACCTCTTTGGAAAGGTAAGATACAGTAGCTTCAATAGAGACAATCAGAACAACTGTGTGATCTAGCCTACTGACAGGGCTTCAGCGGCTAAAATATATTTTTTTCTTCCTAGCAGATTGCAAGCATCTCTAATCTGACCACATATCTGTATACCTAGAAACACAACCCAATATGTAGCATCTACTTGTGGGGGGGGATTCTACGTAAACATTTGTGTTTATTCCAAAAACAAATGTTTATAATAATATATGTAAGGGATAATGACCGGCGACGTGCGAAGCACGGAGACGGAGTTACCTCCGCCGTGCCATTATTTCCATCGAACCGGTCGACCTCGAAGGCCGTTATCCCGCTTATCTCCCGTTTGTATTCATCCCATGTATATTTATTCCACCGTTGCCACTTCTGTAGTGTTAATTTCCTATTACAATGTTAATTTCCTATTACAATGTATTTTTCTAGATTTTTCAATGTCTTCAGACGATAATTGTTTTTTTCCTTTTGTAAAAACCGGAATCTCTAATTTGGCACCATACAAAGCAAAAGTATCTCTGAGATCAAACCCTCGGTCTGCCAGAACTAAGTCTGCTAGATTCAATTTGTCAAGGTATCCCGAATGTTCTGTGATGTATTTATCACTTGCTCTTCCACCATAACCTTTGGAAATAAATGAAATGGTTCCCTGTGGGGTGATGCTGATAATTTTAGCTGTATTATGATGTTTATAATTTGAGTAGGTTTGAGCCCTGGCCTGTAGACTGGATGCTCTCTCAACAAAAAATTCAAAACAGTCAATCACTGATGTACATTTTGGGAATGTCAATTGGAAAGAAGTTGGTAGTGTTTTTCTTAATTCTTCGCGATCAGGCCACACAATCATGCGGGGAACTAGTTTGACATATAGTGTATTAATCACATTGTTGAATGTTCTTGATATGGTAGAAGTGCTGACACCTAGAATGAAAGCTAAGCTAAGAATTGTGTGTGTAGCTGTAGGTTAAATCTGAGTCGCATCATGGTCATAAGGAGTTGTTGGAATGGACTAAGAATATTTACTGTTCCCAGATGACTGCCAATAAGTGTGAGTATAGTCAACAAACATTGGTAGTTTGGCAGACCAGTCAGCAACTTAACCTTGTCCTCATTGGCCCTGAATGTGTCCTCCTGTAGTGAAAGTCTGGCAATATCCTCCTTGATTTTAATATTTTCAGTACGAAGAGCCTTACACTCTTGATCCAGTTCATCCATGTATTCCATGTATTCCATGTCAATGTCTGTTTGAGTAGACACACAATTTGTGATGGGAGATATCTTTGATTTTCGTACTTTTGGCTAGGCATGTTGTTTAGTTAGCCGTGTTAGCTCTCATAGAAATTCCGAGTCATGTTAAGACATATCAAGATATTTCAGATAACTCATTCACTAGACTCACCTTCACATATTTTCTTTCTGCGTGTATAACCTTCCATCGCCTGCATCCGTTTCCTCTTAACTGGTGATGAGACATATTGGAATATAGAGGGCACATAATCTGGCGATAGTGGGTCATCACATTTCCCTGAAACAAAAGCAACAAATGCTTTTTAAAAAAGGGTTAGGCTACTGATCACAAATTAAGTTTATCATTAGATCTATTCCGATCTAACGTTACCTTGGTAAACGGCATGCAAAAGCTTGGTAAATGTTAATGGTTAGGTTGCGAGCTGTATGATTTTTAGCTAGATGCTTTAAATGACTTGCAAACAATAGCCTACAATAGCTAAAACATTAACAGTGAAAAGTTTTTAAATGTTGGTAAGGCTGCATTAAGGAAAATACCAATAATAAACAATAATGGCAAATTTGGCAATGCAATATCAAAGAGCTTAATGAAAAATTGACAGATCCGAAGTCAACTTCTCCGAATCTTCTCAGATTTCTACAAATAAAACATATTAGCTACAGAACATATAGGCTACACTTTCGATTAGATCTAGGCTATTTTCTGACGGGTAGCCTAGCTGCTAGCCTACCATCAACATAAATTAGGCTAGGGATACACATTTGTCATGACTTACCTTTTATAAAGTGATCGCTGCAGATACGATCCCCATCTTGGAGTTTGTAGGCTACACGCTTCACAGCTGTTATCCATCTCGCTCGTCTATTAACTCATTGAATGCCGCGTTGTTTTTGGAAGCTATGTCCCAGAGTGCCGGCAAGCTAGATCGTTGTTAACTATTTTTGTAGAGCCACAGCGTATTCTATGTTATAGTTATGGACATATACTATGGCTCATTTGAAAGGTAAGACTCTGAGCTCTCAGTGGGTGAAAACCGTTTATCTCTACGTGTCTCCATTCCTGAGAAATCTCAAGCTAAACAGTGGCTAGTTTTCATCAAAATCCCCGTTGTTCCTCTAGAAACGGAGATATAAGCCACTTAAGACAGATGTACATTTCCGGATTGTAGGATTTCATGAGTTTTTAATCGTCATCTACTTCAGTTCTCTTCATGATAGACTTCCAAAAATCACACATAAGGTGAGTTAGAGTGTCTAGTTTCGTAATTTAAAAAAAAAGCGACGTAATATTGCGTTGTTGGCACTCTACGCATGGGAGCTAAAAACGCAATATTACGTTGTTGGCACTCAATGAGTTAAGGTCTAATGGAAAACGATAAAATGATTTTCCGTCGCCTTTTTCTTTCCTACTGTAGCAACCAACTGCTACGCAAGTGGTCGGCATTTCTCTGGCAGTGTTTCGATAAAAAGAAAATCACATTTTGAGATATTTGTAACCATAGTAATTACAGTAGGACTTAGGGTTGGGCGATGTCCCCTTAATTGGCATATGACTATGTGTACAGTAAAACATCGCGATGGACGATGATATCGTCGTCGGGGGGGGGGGGGGGGGGGAGTTGTAAATAAATATATTATATTATAGGCTATATATGGCCTAGCCTATATGAAATATTATATAGGCTATATGGCCTGGTGAAAGTGGACAGCTAAGAGACATACTGACTGGGCTACTGTGTGGAAGATCTGCTCCAAGAAAATCCTAGTAAGAGACCGACAGACAGCCAATCTAAACACCTGCTTACACCAACCAGCGGTATATTACACATTGCCAGCATTCGCTGGGCCTCGCAAAAAACCTTGCGGTCACTCATCTAAAATCTTGAATAGCCCAGTCTGTACCTAACTCATATGTTACGCATCCCACGTTATTAGGCTACCGGCTTGCCGACTATGAGGGCAGCAGAAAGTGAAAGTAGGCTGCGATCGCGCAGTCAAGTCGAATTAAATAACAGTTGAAGTAGGCTAAACAACTTTTACAAATAGCCTAACGAATCCCGATTGCCACTCCGCTGCTGGGGCTTTTGCTAAAGGCAAATGCGTGAAATACAAGCATTAGGCTACAGTGAAAGACGTAGGCTATAGCTTCTGATAGCGATAACGAAATAAATGGTTTATTTTAACATGGTGGAGAATGACGCATTCGGCGCTTCAGTGTTGTAGCCTCGCAAGAAATTAGAGCTAGAATGTCCTAGTCGTAACAATAATTCATTTGCACTATTTCATTCTTAAACATTATTAGGCTACATGTTTTGCGTTCAATGTAGGCTACACTGCGAGACATGTAGCCTAAAAAAGACAACACATTAACGTTGCAAGGAGGACTTATTTGAACAAGACGGTCTCAGACTAATATGTTTTTTTTTAATTTTGCACTGTTTGGCTGACAGCCTCTTAAGCACCCTACATGTGCATCAGTTCTAGGCTCAATTTCATTTCCAAGGAAAAGTTTTTATTTTTTAATATTTTAGCTTAGTCTGCAGTAGAAATAAGTGGGGGCGTGGCATCACGATGGTTGCTTTCCATCGTGATGTCTGTCAACCATCACGATGGACGATGATATCGTCTATCGGCACAACCCTAGTAGGACTATGTGTAACATAATGTAACCCCGCTGTATGTCTACCGGTCTGCCTACCACTACAGTTGTAAACAAATGGTCACATGACATTAAGGCATTATGACGTTCGTGGATGCAAAACCTTAATACGAAGTTAATGGCCACCCCATCAGCCAATCAGAGAAGAGAAATCCATTGTTGAGGGAGATAAATATTTTTAGTCGAATGCCGATCACAAAGGCGGACGCAATTACAAAAATAAACGCATAACAAAATATTTGTTTAAAATCTAGATACGTGTAATCAAGGCATAAATCATCACACATTCTAAACCAACGTCCTAAATAAACATTCTAAATGGCTGCCTGCAAACATTGCACAGCATGCAGATAGACAATCGACAGCAAATGAACGCCAATAATCATTTTATAGTCAGTGCGGTGAATATGAAACGCCACTAGCCCAGGAAAAGATAAAATATTTTTAAATGCAGTAACATATAAAACATCAAAGTTGGTTGAGCAAGCATCTGCATACAGTCTGTCTAAAGGAGAGTACAGCGTTACGATCTAAACACTAGCTATAAAGACTGTCAAGACCCAATGCATGACTAGTTAACCTTGACTAGTTAACCTTGACTAGCATGTAATGCTACGTGCTTAAAAACATAACTGCTACTGATAATAACGTAGCATAGCTGCTACTGATTATAACGTTACCATTTCTTAAACCAGAAGTCTGTAACTTCACCACTGCACAGTGCATACTAGCAAAACTCATGATTAACACCTAACGGCCGTGTAAACAACCATGAGTCACTAAACATAAAACACAATTGGATGCACAGTGCACCCACCTTCGGTGTAAAGTTAGGAACAAGAGCAATTTTCAAGCGGCAAATGGATGCACTAAAAAAGGAACTCTAACTTTAGCTACGCAGTTGGTCAATCAACCAGGTGGCAGCTCTAACAAAATAAATTAATAAAATAAGGCATATCACATTTTGAAAAAGTGCTTACCTGTCAACTGGCAATATGTCAACCCTGTTAGACATAACCATTCCACACTCTATATATAGACAAAATTGGTTGACGTGATTATTTGAACAGATAGGCTAATTGTTAAGTTAGCAGCTACCTAACTTAGCTAACGCAACGGTACAGGGGCCGGTTTCCCGAAGCCTTCTTAACGCTACGTAGTTCGTAACCTCTGTCTTAAGCTCTACCTTAAGTACCTCACGCATTTCCCGAAACCTTCTTTGCTACGAATGTCTTTCGCACGTCGTTCGTTGGTAAGAGTGGTCTGGAGCACTCTCAGATCTCTCTTAGCTGCACCTTAGCAATGTTTCGACTCGCGACACTAGTCGCCGCCACTGTACCCTACAGCAATTTCGGTTACGCATGCAACTCATATGATACAAAATCACTATTTTGGTTCGCCAATGATTTTATGTAAGTATGCTAATTTAGAAAATAGTTTCTGGAAATGTTTTCATACAAATATGAAACGTGCACGCATTTGAAAATAATTAAAAGCGCTTTATTCTTTGCTTCCCCCCACCTTCCTACAATGTTTAGGCCTAATGTGCTGGCTTGCTGTCATGTTTAATGTTAACCAAAGGCACACAATACTGAATGAGGATGTTGGTCAATCAGCTGTGATTTAAAAAAAAGTCTACATAGCCTATTTCAACTAGAAAAGCACAAACCTCCCCCAAGCAAACACATGTAGCCTACGCCTCCTGCATCCAGACGGTATACGAATCACTCACAAAATTAAATAGTTTCTTCCTTGGGTCATTTCAGATCTTCCCTGGAAATTTAATCGAAATCCATCTTTAACTTTTAGAGTTAGCCTATCTTGCAAACAAACGGACAGACAAACAAACAAACAAACTAGAAAAGCACTCAAACGCTTTCAAACATGAAGCGTTCGAATCTTTTTATCCATGCGGAAAACAAACTAACACACTAACAAACAAACCCAGGTGAAAACATAGCCTACTTGGTGGACGTAGATCATTTAATTTCTAGACTACTTTTTTATCATTGTGTGCTAATAAGTTCATCCACGTTGAAGTTGCGTGAATGTTGTGGGGGCGATAGGCTATTATAAGCAGTGTTTTTTGGTGCAAAGAACGCTTTCTTAAGTCTGTCAAGCCTCCGCGTGAAATAAAAAATCGATTTCTGAGCAATCGATGTCACCTAATTCAGCACCTTCATGGTGGACAGTGCCTTATACGTCGGACGTAAGGAGCTTTTCGTAAGAAGACTCCTAAGTGATAGTTCGGGAACCACGACTAGAAAGGTAAACAACTTTGGTAAGTTATACCTTTGGAGTCTTCGTAGCTCGCTAAGAGTGAACGTTATCGGGAAACCGGCCCCAGATCATTTCTTCTAGGATACTGGCCACGAAACATAGATTAACTGGCAAGATAAAAAGAAAACACAGGTTGAAGATCTGAGAAACAATTTAGGTACAACAAAATACCTTTTTTTACCCTTAGCACTCCAAGAGCTAAAAAGCGTCTAGCCTGGAACTGGGGTGTGCTGGATGGTGCGGCTACTGGGGGATGAACCCGGACCTCGGATTGGTGCTGGATCCTCCTTGGGGTCAAAAGAGGTCCCTTACCTCAGTGTTAATGCCAGTGCCCGTTTCGACCGTTGATGCTGATGTTGATGATGTTAGTTGTTGAGTTAACTCAGGTGAAGCCAGCAGAGTCCTAATTATTGTCAAAGCGTCTGCCTAGACAGTAGCTGCTAAAAGATATTGCGTATGCTATTGCTAGAGAATGTATAAAAAGGCAGGCTCTGACGTTGTTCTGTTCATTGGAAAATAGCGGGATATTTACCTTCCGATTAGAATGAATGAACTTCCGGGCGCACTGAAAATACTCTCTCTCCCTACTCACTGAAAATCATCTCTCTCACCCTCTGTCTATTCTCTCTCTCTCTCTCAGTTAAGTTTAGTTCAATTGAGCTTTATTGGCAAAAAAAACAAACAATTGTATTGCCAAAGCATTTCTTACTACATAGTAGTACAAGTAGTAGTAGCCTATATAAAAGACAAGAAAACAAAACATGTGTCTCTCTCTGAAAATGGTATCTTGAGTTGTGTACAGTGGTGTGGCATAGGCTACCTTAAGAGGTATTGCGCAAGTAGTGAGTGTAAGTGTATATTTCAGAGTGTTTCAGAGGCACAGAGAGTATGTGTGTAAGAGTTTCAGGGGGGGTGGGAATATAGATTCAGTACGTATGTACAAGTGTATTCCAATATTTCTGTCCTACACGGCCTCTCAGTTCTTTTAATTCTCCAGGTATTCTGACCCCCCACTCTCTTCTCTCATCATGCCAT
>NC_085010.1:6718077-6726179 GCF_963854185.1 Sardina pilchardus | reverse complement strand
TGTGTATGTGTGGGATGACGGGGGGTAGTGGAGGAGATGAGAGAAGGATAGAGAGGGGATAGAGGAGGATGAGAGGAAAGGAGGATATAGAGGGGGATAGAGGAGGAGAAGAAATGAGATGAGAAGAAGATAGAGAGGGTAGTAAAGGAGGAGAAGAAAGGAGATGAGAAGAAGATAGAGAGGGGTTATAGGAAGAGAGGAAAGGAGATGAGAAAGATAAAGAGGGAGATAGAGGAGGAGAGGAAAGAGAGGGGGATAGAGGAAGACACAGATATCTCTGCATTCCAATCTGGACGTCTGACCCAGGAGACATGCTGGCGTTCTGCGCTGGTCATGTGGGAGTGCAGCGTCCATTCATGTGCCCTTTGGATAACCTCATCTGCTCACCAGCACTACCAGTCACCAGAGCAAGGGGTGATCAGCCCTGTCTCTCTCTCTGTGTCTCTCTCTCTCTCTCTTGCTCTCTCTTTGCATGTGTGTGAGTGCGTATGTGGTGTATGTGTCTGTGTGTGCGTGTCTATGTGTGTGTCTGTGTGTGTAAGAGAGAGAGGGTTGAGGTTTTGTACATGATGTCGATTACATGTTTGACATGATTTGAGTCTATAATAGTCTGTAGGGGTGTTATCTTGGCCAAGTCTCTCTGTTCTGTGTGTGTGTGTGTGTGTGTGTGTGTGTGTGTGTGTGCGTGCATGCGTGCGTGCGTGCGTGCGTGCGTGCATGTGTGTGTCCTGACTCTGTAGTAAATCCCGATGAGACCTCCTGGTAAAATGGAGGTAAAATAGATTCCGTATCTTTGTATGACTGTGTAAACGAATATTGATCCTGTTTGCCTGTTTTTGTGAGAGATTTCATCATACTTATTCCTACTCACAATACTAACATACAGTACATGCAATAAAAACAAAGTAATCATTCTCACTATGCGAGTGGTACACTCTACAGAATTGATTAAGTCCAGTCAAGTCAGCTTATTTGTACAGAGTGCAAGCCAAAGCGCTCCACACACAAGACGTGAACACATCAGACAATGCCGGATGGAATGGCGTAGTTGCCAGGGTACCCTTAACACCAATACATAAACAAACAAATATACAAACAACAGTGTAGTAACATTGTAGCTAAGGGATGAATGGTTTCACTATGACCGTCATAAACTTTACAGAGTTAGCTATTACAGTGTAACAACATTGCCAGGTTACAGGGACGCTGGCGAGACATGCCACTCTGTCTGCCATCATGTTTTTGTTTGTTCTTATGTATGTTTTTATGTTCATAATTGTATGCACTATACAAATAAACTGACTTGACTTGACTGATGAAAGAATGAAGTGTCTCACTATGACAGTGTTAAACTTTACAGACTTAGTTATTACGGTGTACTAACATTGTAATAAAAGGATGAGAGCACAAAGTGATCTGGACCAGAGTTCACATGTCCTCTCCTCCAGCTGCAGTGTATGGTGTTGACAAACCTCTCCTGCTCTATGGACTATATGTTGACTCAGATAGGAGTTTCTCACACTCTCTCTCACACACACACACACACTCACACTTTCTTTGGTCTTGCCCAGGGCTGAGTCCTTGTGGTTGTTTAAAGAGGTCTGGGCCGTATAAATAGAGTGGTGTGTTATTTGGATAAGAGCCCCTGGAGGTAGCTCTGAGGGATGGCTTCTGCTCAGCTTAACAGACTAATTACAAACACTAATGGAGTCTGTGTGTGTGTGTGTGTGTGGTCCTATGTTTGTCAGTGTGTGTCTGTATAGTTTTGTGCATGACTTTGTATTTTACTGTGTGTGTGTGTGTGTGTGTGTGTGTCTGTCTGTGTGTCTGTGTCTCTCTGTGTGTGTGTGTGTGTGTGTGTCATAGTCAGGTGGCATCTCTGCCATACTCCCACATGTTGCTTATTTGGGCAGAGTGATGCCAGGCAAACAATGGTTGCACATGGTGCCCACAGACAAAAGCTGTGCAGCTGGGTGAAACACACACACACACTTTCTCTCACTCTCTGTCTCTCTCTCTCTCTCTTTCCTACACACACACACACAATGCTCTCTCACACACACAGCCACAGAGACACACGCACACACACACACACACACACACACACACACACATACACACACAGAGACTCTCACACACGCAGAAAGAGAGAGAGTTAGAACTGAGCCAGACATGTAAGGTACCAGCTTGCTTACTGAGAGTAGTCAGAGGTTCAGTGTTCTTCTCAAGGGCACTGCACATCACAAACATACACACACACACACACACACACACCACACACACACACACACACACACACACACACACACACACACTCCACTACTAGTGTAGTGCAGACAGCACTGAGGTCCCTCTTGACGACTTCTCTGGGGGGGGCGATCGCACACACAGCAGCCCTCCGCACCAGTTATGAATCTCATCTCCACCGGTCCTGAGGTTGGCCTTGTAGTGCTGTATTTGTGTGTGTGTGTGTGTGTGTGTGTGTGCATATCTCACCTGCACCTGTCCTGATAGTTTGGCCTTGTTGTAGGCTAGTTCTGTGTTTTTCAGTGTGTGTGTGTGTGTGTGTGTGTGTGTGTGTCTGTGTGTGCGTGTGTGTATGTGTGTTTGTGTGTGTGTGTGTGTGTGTGTGTGTGTGTGTGTGTGTGTGTGTGTGTGTGTGTGTGTGTGTGTGTGTGTGTGTGTGTGTGTGTGTGTGTGTGTGTGTTGAGTTTTGCCCGTGTTGTTTGTGGGGCATTTTGCCTGCTCCCTTGAACTGACGGACACACTCATTTAAACAAGCAACAAGCATTATTCCTTTGTGCTAGCACATAGCATCAGCTCAGGCAGACCACAGTAGTTTAACAGCTAATCCACCTGAGCCAGTCACAGTTGCTCGCCTGAATGAAGGCAATCCATTTAAATAAGCATGTTTTGTGAGTTAAGAATGGAGAATTAACAGCTACTAGCTTGCATCAATATTCATGTCTTCTAGCAGCAAGACAGTACTCAGTCCAAAAATGATTGGAAGAGTGTGTGTATTGCTCCTTTAACCTGCCTCAAAGTGCCTGAAAAGGCCCTAGACCTCCAAGTGTTAAACCTATTTTTTCAGTTGTTCGAGTTGTGATTAAAAAGGACTCAAATATAATGATAAATGATAATGACATCAAAGACCCCAAACCCTAATTAAATGTCTAAACAGTCCCTCCTGAATAAAAGTCTCCCATGTTCCCAGAAATTAAAATACATATATCTTAATCAATCTATTACATAGAAATATAGTCATGCAGCTCATAGAAACAGACCCTCCATAGAAACATAGTCATGCAGCTCATTGGTTTTGTCCTTTATTGACCCCTGTGGGCATGGAATGTGATCGGTGTTGGAATGGAATGGATGGGTTTCCAGGCAACTGCACACCCAAAACATTCCAAAGCGAATGGCAGCTCTGAGGGCTGTGATTTAATAGGCTCACGCTTCCGTGAATCGGGCGGATTTTCACATTGTATCATCAGCGCCTACATGCTCCCATCCCCACGCTTGTTACCACACATTCTCACGCTTAGCACTCCAATACACGGGGATCTACACAGGGAAAAGATGTAGACGTGCACACACACGGACACACACACACATGCATGCACGCACGCACGCACACACACACACACACAACACCACCACCACACCATACTCTCTCTCTCTATCTCTCTTTCTCTCTCTCTCACACACACACACATTCATGAGGCCTTTGCTCACACACAGTTAATCTCATTCCAACAGATGTTCCGCACATCCTTCATCCATTATGCGTCAGAGTAATTAAGTCATGCATAACCAAACACAGACAGACAGACTGACACCATAACATAATCCCTTTCACACACACACGCACACACACACTCACACCGGCACACACACAGCAAGATGTCCAGCCCTTGCCTTCTGTTCTAATAATTCAGTTAATACATGCTTCACATGCCACATGGCCCTGTATAAGTGGCCTGAATGAAAACATATGAAACATTCACACACACACACACACACACACACACACACACACACACACACACACACACACACACACACACACACACACATTGACTAATAGCAATAACAAACAAACAGATCAGATGCAAAGGAGCGCTGCTGCATCGTAACACTGGAAGAGGGGACAGAACCACACCCCGGCCAGTTCCTTTAGAGTTCCAGAAGGATTCAAGAAAAGACAACTTAGGAACAGTCAGAAGCACAATCTATAAAACACAGATTTCAACCAAATTGTCCAAGACACCCTGAAGCAAACAGAAGAACATAGATCCCAACCACATCATTACACCACAAGACTTTGACAAGATTTGGGAAAGATTTTTGAAAAATCTTAAAATATTTCAAGAATCTTTCCCCAATCTTGTCAAAGTCTTCTGATGTATGTGTAGCATAAAGAGGAACGAAACAGAAGCTCACTAGCAAATCTGGAACAGAAGGCTTTAGAAGTAGGGATGACCGATAATATCGGAAGGCCGATAGTATCGGCCCGATATTAGCATAAAATGTAATATCTGTTAATATCGGTATCGGATTTTTTTGCCCTTAGAAGAACCGATAAAATAACCCTGCCGTTACACCCCTATGCGCTCCTGAAGCGTTTACCGGCGCACAGGTGATGAGTCTTGATGACCTCATCAAGCTGCGTCTTGAAACTCACAAACAAACACGCGTGGATGGCTGCCCTAACAAAGTTGCTCGCTCTGTTTCAACGCTATGTCTGCGGTTTGGAATTATTTTAAAGTGTGTACTTCGGATGTTAAATTCGCAATTTGCAATGACTGCAAAGCGGCAGTTCCGAGAGGCGGAACCAAACCGTCTTCATTCAATACTTCCAATTTAATCAACCACCTCAAGCTGAATCATCCAGAGATTTACGCGGCATTTGTCAACCAAAGCAATGAGAAGAAGCAACAGGGCCAGGCAGCGGTGGCAGTGAAAAAGACTCAGTTGACGCTCAAAGATTGCACCGAGAAAAAACAGAAATACGCCAAGGACCATCCCAGGGCAAAAGCCATAAATCGGAAAATCATCGAGTGTATTGCACTGGATAACCAGCCCTTTTCGATCGTACAAGACGCAGGGTTCACCAAACTTGTGGAGTTCCTCGAGCCACGCTTTACCATGCCCAACCGCAGGTATTTAACAGACGTGTGTTTACCGGAATTGTACAGCGTTGTTTACAACCACGTCGAAAAGCTAATTGTTGATGCTGTATACATTAGCTTCACGACCGACATCACCATGTCACCATGCCTGTTATTTTAGTTGGTTACATGCTGCTATGTTGCACATAGTTTTCAGTTACTTACAATGTTTTATCATCTGTGAATGACAGGGAGAGTGTAATTCAAACTGTTGTTTCAAACAATTAAAAAAATAAACATGGCACTTTTTCCCTACATTAAGTTGAAGTATTTTTCTTATTTTGCATAGACAAAATTTGGACAGCCTTGTTGCATTCAAGAATACATCCAGTGGGGCATCACAATAACATTAAGGATGTTGTGTTAATTCTACAATAGGAGATGTGATGTTAGGTACCTAAATGAGTTTTGAGGGGGGGAAAAAAACATATATCGGTATCGGCTGATATCGGAATCGGAAATTGAGAGTTGGGCAATATCGGCATATCGGATATCGGCAAAAAAGCCAATATCGGACATCTCTATTTAGAAGCAAAGAGAACCCATTGGACTGCAGCTTGTCCTCTTTTCATAACGTTCTTCAAACATACGTAATTTCAGGAATGTTAATACATTTTTGCTTGTTCCCAAAACTCCCTGAAATGTCCCTTTGTCTAATGATTGTTGTTATACTGGTTGGCATTGTGAGTTATAACTCGTTCTTTAAAGCTCACCAAACAACTTTAGGAACAGTAGGAACCAGAATTGGCGGAACCGACACCTCTAGGGGTCTAGGTGCACGTGAGGCAGAACTTAAAGAGAAACGATGCAGGTTTTCCTGTTATATGCTTGCAGGTTTCTCTGCAGAGCTTCCCCTACAGCTTCAGCGTGTATATTTTACAACACTCCTCAATCTGTCAGTCTGCCTTTTCATGAGCATGATGGCGAGGGCGAGACTTTCTGTTTGTCAGTGCACCGGCCCGCCAGCCCGAAATTGCAAGGGTGGCTTTCTGCTCAGACGTAAGGCGGAAGCAAAACGACCACGATTAAACTCAAAAAAAGACATCTAACCATTCCAATGACTCTGAAGCTGTTCAGTTAAGGTAAATGAAGTTAAAAAGAAACCCTGTTCCTCTTTAAAGCAGAACCAGGAACGTACTCAGAACAAAAAACAGGATCACACACACTCTCAGCCAAGAATCATGGGATACCTCCTATCGTCATGGTTACAACTTTCCTCCCGTTCAAAGTCGCGTCAGCCTTGAACGTCCTACTTTAATCTGGATCCTATTTAAATATTCTGTCGCACATTATAGGAGCAGCAATTACCCCCCCCGATAAGGCGACAGCCCCCGTAAGCAAATTAAACAGCCCCATGAAATTACCGTCACTACAGCCAATCAGAGACCACAGATTTTAATCACTGTTTTTTTTTTATTCTCAGATGAAATTAGCAAACATTAAATAGTTTGGTGCTCTTTGGGGCATTTGCCTGCAGCTTATTGAAAGAGTTGCTGTGTGAGGAGGAGTAAAAGGACATTTGCTTGCGTCTACATCTCCTGTGGACAACACAGGGAATGCGCACACACACACACACACACACACACACACACAGCCCAGTTAACGGTCAGGAGTTGTCAGAGCTGAGCCGTCGGACTGAAAGCAACAGCAGACTAAGTTCAGAGGCGGTTACTAAGGCACAATGTCTCAGAGTTGTGCTGTGTGTGCCCCGTGTGTGTGAGTGTGTGTGTGTGTGTGTGTGAGAGAGAGAGAGTCGTGCTGATGTGCCCCATGTGTGTGTGTGTGTGTGTGTGTGTGAGAGAGAGAGAAAGAGTTGTGCTGATATGCCCCGTGGCAGTGGTGTTGGCAGTGGTGGTGGTGGTGGTGGTGGTGCCCATTCCACCAGGCGCCAGGCGCCTCCACGGATCAAAGATCACTCTTCGCCAGCAGCAGAGCAAAAGAGCTTGACTCCCTCAAAATGGAAAATATGCAAATCATAATTAGTGAGAGTTGATGCGGGCAGCTCTGCAGAGAAGGGTGTGTGTGTGTGTGTGTGTGTGTGTGAGTGAATGTGTATGTGCACATAGTGTGTGTGTGTGTATGTGTATATGCACATAATGTGTGTGTGTGTGTGTGTGTGTGTGAGTGTGTGTCGAGTGGGGTTTGTCCACAAGCAGTTAGCTCAAGCTTTGCCCTTATGTTCTGTGTTGATCATGTTCTGCATTTCCTGTAGTTTAACCAGAGACTTGTGTTTGATGAGAGGCTGTGGGGGTTGGACTGGTGAACTTTGACCCTTATCCTTCGAAAAGTGCAGAGAGAGAGAAAGGTTAGGGGAAGGGTTAAGGGTGTGTCTGTCTGTGTTTGTGTGCATAAATGTATCTGTGTGTGTTTGTGTGTGTGTGTGTGTGTGTGTGTGTGTGTGTGTGTGTGTGTAAATGTATCTGTTTGTTTTTGTGTGTATATACATGTCACACCGGTCCACTAACTGGATTGCCCGTTACCAGGCAGAATTTACCAATATACAGGGAATTATGGTGGGCAGACGAATGATTCCAAGACAAGGATTATACTCTTAATTTAGTTTTTATTATAAGTTATTTCATTGGCAATATACTATTAAAATAATGTCATGACAAACAGTTCATAATGCCACCACACACAATAACCCTAAAACAGTCTGTTCAATAAAAGTAGTCCGAGTGGCAATTACTGCCACCAGCCACTAGGAGTGCTATACGTTCCAAACCACCACAGCGAAGCTAGAGGCAGAGAAGTAGCGGGCGACGAACCCAAATCCAAACAGTTCAGAGCGATAGCAGCGAGGCAGCCACAAGCTAGCAGGCAAAGCCCAGGCACCCACCAGCAACAGGCGTAGCGATCACAGCAACAGTAGCAGTATCAAGCAAGCAGGCCACAGGCAGAAGCGGGAGTAGCAGGACGAGACAGGCAACA